>NC_084796.1:53704154-54007184 GCF_963169125.1 Humulus lupulus | reverse complement strand
CATTAGGCTCATTCCTTTGTTTTATATGTGCAGGAAAATAGTATGGCGGCGGGAAGATTCTTGGCAGCTTGGGATTGTATATTGAGGGAGAATGGAATCGATGGACTGCGTGAACGATTCGAGGACGAAGTTGTTTAAGTCCTTTAATTATGATTTCTATGTATTTTCGCACTTAATTTTGTAACCAATTTATTTAAGATTTAAGTTATGTTATGTTTTATTTTCAAAACGATGGGATCCCATATCCTAACCGGATTTTTATGTATTTAACTTTTGATTTACAATTTTTAATAAAGTTATGACTATTTTGTATGTAAGTTTTCTTAAGAATAGTGTCTATGTATAAGTAGTTTTTAATGGTCCAAAGTCTAGAATAAGTTGGTTCATTACATAAGCATATGAGATGCAAGTAATCTAGTTCAGATTACTGATGTGGATAGACATCTTGGTAAAGGTGTTGTATATAATAGTGATTATATATGACAAGACCGATATGAATTAATTATCTTTATAAACCTACCGCTTGCCATAAAGATTTGATTCATATCATAATAGATGATCAATTGTAGATCATTCTAAATCCTAAGTAATCATGAACTCCTGTTTATGTTTATTGGATCTTTTGATTCATTTGGTGAGGTCTCTTGACATAATGAGGCTAGTGACTTTTGTTTTGGAGATTCAATATCATGAATGGTTGGATACATGACTTTACAATAATGGAAGCCATGCTTTCCTAAGAGATCGAATATTGGTTGCGTTAAGGGTTCAATATGGGACTGAATAGTTATTTATCTCAAATCTATAATATGATTATACATTAATTATTCACTGGTCAAATGGTAATTAAGGAAGAAGAGTTAATTAGAAGTGTAAAATGGAGGACATAACTACATTTATTGATTATATCAATGGAAAACAAGAGAATGCTCTATAAATATAATTCTATAAATACTTAGAGTGCAATTCCATATCTATAGTGGAGTAATAATGGAATTAATAAATAAGAATATTAAATTAAAGAGTTTAATTAATAATCTAGTTTATTGGAGCTTTGTATTTTAGGACCATGGTCCCCCGGTCGCATTTGTCCTACACTATCAAGGGTAAGAATGTCACAAGGAAGATTAATAAAGAAAATGACTAAATTGCAAATGAATTAATTTTTCAGGGCAAGGAGATAATTATGTGATAATGATGGGAAATTGATTAATTGTGAATTAATTAATTATTTATATAATTAGTTTTTATTTGAAAAATTTTATATTATTTAAAATAAATATTAATCATGTTTGGATAAATATTTGGGAGAGTTTAATTATTTTCTTATTCTGAGATAATTTTTAAAAATGATACTTTTTAAGATAATGTTAATTTTGAATTAACTAATATTTATTTTTGGGAATAAATATACTATCTTATAATTAATTAAATAAACAAAAGAGAAAATTAGGGATAAAGTATAAGTGGCACATGTCACTCATGTCCGTGCCACATCCCTAGAATAGTGGACAAGTTGGATAGGCAATGTGAATTATATGTGGTAGGATTTGGGACCATGTTACCAACTGGGGAGGTGGTAATATCTACAAGGTGGCTCAGAGCCTTGCCTTTGTGGGTAGATGGTAGGGAGTTATTTGTGGATTCGATATAACTTAAGGCGATGGAATTTGATGTCATCCTTGGTATGGATTGGCTTGCAGAGGATGGCGCTACCATTGATTGCAAAAGTAAAGTGGTAAGATTTACACCAGAGGGACAAAAGCCATTTGTGTTCATGGGAGCCACAAGTGGAACAAGAATACTGATTGTGACAGCACTTAAAGCAAGGGAAATGTTACGAAATAGATTCATGGGGTTTTTGGAAAATGTGACTGACACCAACAACGCAGCAATGCAAGATCCTACAAAGACAAGAACAGTCAAAGAACTCTTGGATGTATTTCCTGAAGAATTACTGGGTATACAACCTCATCGAGAGATTGAATTGGTACCGAAAACAACGTCGATTTCACGAGCACCATATAGAATGGCACTATATGAATTGAAAGAATTTAAGATTCAATTGCAAGAATTGTTGGACATGGGACTCATAAGACTGAGTCATTCTCCATGGGGAGCATCGTTTCTAATTGTGAAAAATAAGGATGGATCAATGAGAATGTGTATAGATTACAGAGAACTTAACAATATGTTGATCAAGAACAAGTATCCTCTACTGCGGATTGATGAATTATTTGATCAACTTCAAGGGAAAATGGTGTTCTCAATGATAAATCTACGTTAGGGGTATCACTAGTTGAGAATTAGAGAAGATGACATACCAAAGACGAATTTTCGTACTAGGTACGGGCATTATGAATTTTTGGTAATGTCGTTTTGTTTGACTAATGCACCTACCGCATTTGTGGACTTAATGAACCGATTGTTCAAGGATTTCCTGGATAAGTTGTTCGTGGTATTCATTGACGATATTCTTATTTACTAGATTTTGGAGGAAGAACGTGAGTAACATTTAGGGTTAACTCTTCAAAGGTTAAAAGAACACAAGTTATATGCCAAATATAAGAAATGTGAATTTTGGCTGCCCCTGGTGACATTCTTGGGCCATTTAGTAAGCAAGGATAGAGTTATGGTAGACCGAATCAAGATAGAAGTAGTAAAGAACTGGCCTAGACCAAAGATCGCATCTGAAGTGAAAGATTTATTAGGTTGGCTAGTTACTATCGACGATTTGTGGAAGGCTTTTCCAAAATCGCGACACCGTTGAGTGAATTGACAAAGAAAAACATGATGTTCTCCTAGGCGGACAATTGTGAGACTAGTTTCCAAGAGTTGAAAGAGAAACTTATCTCATCGCTGGTGCTAAGCCTTCCTTCTGATCAGGGAAGGTTTGTGGTATAGTGTGATGCATCGAAAATGGGATTAGGATGCGTCCTGAAGCAAGCTGTGCGAGTAAAAGCATATGCATCTCGATAGTTAAAGGATTATGAAAAACACTATCCCACTAATGACTTTGAGTTGGCTGCGGTGGTGCTTGCCTTGAAGATTTGGAGGCACTACCTTTATGGCGAGAAATGTGAGATCTATACGGATCATAAGAGTCTCAAGTACTTCTTTATGCAAAAAGATTTGAATATGGGACAAACACGCTGGTTCGAGTTGGTAAAACACTACGATTGTGATATCTTATATCATCCAGAAAAGGCGAATGTAGGGCATATGCCTTGAGTTGCCGAGGTCCTAGACAAGTGTCTGAATTGAGACAAGTTACATCCACGTTGATGGAGGAAATAAAGTGGGTTGGGATAGAGTTGATATCTGGCGGATTGGCCAATATAACTTTACAGTCATCACTTTTGGAAAGGATTAAAGAACAACAAGATGATGATCCATAGTTGTTGAAACACAAACAAGAGGTTCAGAATGGGAACAATGCTCAGTTTTCAATTTCTGAGAATGGTATATTGAGATACCAGAATAAGATCTACGTGCCTGCTAATGAAGAGCTTAAGAAAGAGATTCTTGAGGAAGCTCACACCTCACCTTACTCGTTGCACCCAAGTACGACCAAAATGTATCAGGATTTAAAGGCTTTGGTGGACTGGTATAAGAAGGGATGCGGTGGATTATGTGGCTAGATGTCTTACTTGTAAGCAATTGAAGATAGAACATCTACAACCAGTCGGGTTGTTACAACCATTGACCATTCTAGAATGGAAATGGGAAGATATATCAATGTATTTCGTGGTGGGACTGCCGATTTGGGTGATTGTGGATAGATACACAA
Organism: Humulus lupulus; assembly: GCF_963169125.1. Classification (NCBI taxonomy): domain Eukaryota; kingdom Viridiplantae; phylum Streptophyta; class Magnoliopsida; order Rosales; family Cannabaceae; genus Humulus; species Humulus lupulus. Next base: position 54,003,394 of record NC_084796.1, on the reverse strand, counting down.
AGTCAGCACACTTTCTACCTATTAGAACAATGTATAAAACTAACCAGTATGCCAATTTTTACGTACAAGAAATAATTAGTCTTCATTGGGCACCGAATTCTATAGTGTCGGACAGAGATCCAACATTTACGTCGAAGTTTTGGGGAAGTCTATAGAGAGTTATAGGTACAAAATTGAAATTTAGTACTGCTTTTCATAGGCAGATAAACCAAAAGAGTGAAAGAACGATTCAGATTCTAGAAGATATGTGAGATCATGTGTCTTGGATTTTAATGGATCATGGAGTAAGTATCTCCCATTGATCGAGTTCTCCTACAACAACAATTATCATGCGATTATTGGAGTAGCACCGTATGAGATGTTATATGGTCGCAAGTGTAGATCACCATTACATTGGGTTTAAATGGGAGAGAGAAAGTTTCTTGGATTGGAATCAATTCGAGAAGCAAATGAAGCTATTGCTCGGGTTAGAGCAAGGATGATTGCATCTCAAGATCGACAGAAGACTTATGCAGTTCCCAAGATAAGGGTTATAGAGTTTTTAGTTGGTAATTACGTCTTCCTTAGAGTATCACCAATGAAGGGAGTTAGAATATTCAGAAAGAAAGAGAAGTTAAGACCCAGAATTTTAGTCTTGCTTGAGATTCTAGAAAGAATTGGGCAAGTGACTTATCGGTTAGCATTGCCACCAGCACTGTCAGGAGTGCACAATTTATTTCACGTATCTATGTTTAGAAAATATGTGTTGCAATTGTCTCATGTGCTTGGCTATGAGACCTTGAGCTTACAGGAAGATCTTTCATATGAGGAAAAGTCAGTACAGATATTGGATAAGAAGGACTAGATGTTGAGAAACAAGACAATTCCATTTTTTAAGGTTATATGGAAGAACAGTGCGGTGGAAGAAGCGACTTGGGAATTGGAGTCGGACATGAGAGAGAACTATCCAGAATTGTTCAGGAATATTTCAAGGACGAAATTCTTTTAAGGCGAGAAAGTTGTAATATCCACTTTTTTAAAGAAAGGTTATTTTGGGAAATTGGGCTGTCCAAGGGTATATTGGTTATTTTATGAATTATGTGATTTCATATGTGAATGTTATATGAATTATATATATGTTAAGACTCTTCAGTAGTGAGAACGGACTTTTACGTGATTTATATGTTTTATACATTTTATTGATTTTCGACAATAGTGGATTCTTTCAAGCGATAATAGTGGAATGTCACAAAGGGAAATATTCAACTTGGGCCGGGTATGAATTATCATTTGATGTAATTAGGAATAGTGGTATGATTACCAAATTAGCCCTTGATGATGACTGAGTGGCAAAATAAATGAGAAGGGCATTTTAGTCATTTGGTGAATGGATAGAACAGATGACCATTAGCTTTCCCCTTTTATTTTTCAACATATGTTCTTCTTCTCCTCATATTCTCTCTAGAATGCTCTCTACAAAGCTCTTGATTTCCTCTAAAATACCAAGGGAAGCTAACGAGAACAGATGTATGCAGTGTTATATAAAATGTTTTGCTACAAAGTTTTGAGTCCCCTAGTGTTTTGGGATGTTTGGGGTCGAAATAGTTGAGAAATCGCATAAATTTCTCGAGTTTTTCGTAGTGGCGGTGCCGCAGCTCATGTGGATGATTGTCGCGGCACAAATGCACCTCATTTAGGCTCTGATATGCTCTCTGACTTCGGTAGCACCGCGACCCTTTTGGGAGGGCGTTGTGGCTCAAATACATTTTCTGGTTACGATTTTTGGGGTTTCTTATTTTGACCATAACGTTTGACCCCGATGTGAGATTTGGACGTTCTTTATATGGTTGGAAAGCTTGTGAAAATATTTACAATTATAGAACTTAAGTAAAGTTTAGATTTGATTATTTTAGAGTCTAAATTGGGATCTAAACTTAGTAGTAAGTGAATTCAATGGATTTGATGGGTAACCTTAGAGGATCTTAAGCTAAGATTCTTAGGACTTAATTGGACATGTTTAAGGTCTAATTGGAGCCTTGAATTTTTTATGAAAGTAATGGTAGGTTTTGGTTTAAATAGAAACTAAACCTACGCTTTGTTGTTTGTGACATAGGGTTGTTTAAGGAGGCACTACATCAAATATAGGTTTTCTCTGCGTTTTTTTCTCAACCTTAAAGAAAAAGCGCAGAGAAAAGGTTTGAATGAGTGTAAAATATCACATTTAATACTCGCGTACTATTTTATTGCGGTTTAAAAAAAAACACAATCTAAAGTTTCAAGTGTGAGGAGGCACAGACTATTCTCTGCGGTTTTGTAGAAAAAACCGCAGAGAAAAGTCCTTTTCCTTGCAAAAACTAACCCGAGACCCCTATTCCCTCATTTTCCATTTGTACATGAGAAAGAGAAGAGAGAACGCTCCGCCTTCGTCCCCAGCCACGGGTAAGTTCCATTTTCACCATTTTACTTTGTTTTTTTTTTCATTTTCTTGCATATTAATGCTTTAAATCATGTATATATACCTAATATTTATTTATTTTGAAGTTTTAGGGAAAAAATGAAGAAATATTGAGTGAGTTTAATGGGGTTTCAATGTATGTTTATAGGGTAGTTTTCAAGCTTTTTTTTTAATGTTTTTGAAAGTTTATATAGGATTATAAGACATTTTCATTGTTCAAAACATGTATTGATCACTAAAACTTGATTTTTTTAATATATATTTCAGTTTTTTTGTTATATTTTATATTATTTATCTAATTTATTGGTTTTTTTACTAAATTTAATATTAATTATGTTAAATCTTTAGAATTTATTGTATTTTACACAATTTTTTATATTATAATATTGTTATTTACATAGTGAATTTTTTTAAAAGTTTATTTTTGTTAATTATATTATTTTAGGATCAATTAAATTACCATATATTTACTAACCAATATTTAAACTTTTATTGTAGGAAATATTTGTTTGAATTTGAGGTGTGTTGAAATTGTTGAAGATTAATTTTGTAGATGAGTAATAATTACTACTTAATCTTTACAAACTATTGTTAGAGAAGTTTTAATATATTAGATATTCATCCGTAGTGAAGTAGAATTTATTAATTGAACATATTTATTTTCAATTACAATATTAATTTTCTTTCCTTTATTGACTTGGGAATTAGGTAGATATTATCATTATGGATAAATCATATTCTTGAGAATAGGGAAACACAACAATTTCAAGACGGATTCAACCAATTTTTAGAATTTTTCCAAACAAATTGTAGTGATCCTGAAAGAATTCAGTGTCCAGGTATAGATTCTGGTAATTGATCAAAAGAAAATATTACCATGATAAAGAATCATGTATTTTGTCGGGGATTTGATACAAGTTATCGTACATGGTATTGGCATGGAGAATCATTGAAAAATAATAACCCATATCCATTTGGGAGGCGAGGGGTTGATGATTTGGGTTATAGTGATTTTGACAATCTTCCTATGGAATTGCTCGATGAAGCACAAGAAGAGTTTGTTGATGATCCTTCAAAATTCGATAAATTGGTTACAGATGTAGATAAACCATTATTCAATGGTTGTCTAAAACAAAGATTACCAACGATGGTAAAATCTTACAACATAAAAGAAGAAAATAGAGTTAGCAATAAGTGTTTTAGTCAATTTTTAGCTGCTTTTAAGGAGATTTTTCCGTCAGATAATTGCTTCCCTGAGTCTATGTATGAAGCAAAGAAAACTTTAAATTGCATAGGGTTGAAGTATGAGAAGATCCATGCATGTCCGAACGATTGTGTGTTATATCATAAAGAGTATGCAGACATGGACACTTGCCCAGAATGTGATTTACCCTGCTACAAACCTAACAAGAGTAAGGAGATTAGGAAACTTATTCCTCATAAAGTGATGTGGTACTTGCCTTTTATTTCGTGGCTTAATTGGTTATATTGAAGTGCATAACACTTTGAAAACTTAATATGGCATGAGACTAGGCGAGTGAAAGATGGTAAACTCCAACATCCTGCAGATTCGCAGGCCTAGAAAAAAGTTAATAACTTTAATCCATAATTTAAAACTGAAGCAAGACATCTTTATCTAGGTCTATCTGTCGATGGTGTAAATCCACATAAATCTCTAAGTAGTAGGCATAGTTCGTAGCTTGTCTTCCTTGTTATGTACAATCTTCCTACGTGGTTAGTGATGAGAATAAAGTTTTTGATGTTCACGCTAATGATTTCAGGCCCAAAACAATCAACGCACGATATAGATGTTTATTTGGCACCATTAATTGATGATTTGAATATTTGTATGAAAATGGTGTTGAGGCATATGACGATTTTAAGAAAGAAGTCTTTAACTTAAAATTTATTTAGTTGTGGATTGTTAATAATTTCCCGACTTATAGTAATCTATCAGGGTTAAGCACAAAAGGTTTCCAGGGATGTCCAATATGTTGCACTAACACAAGGGCTCTTCGTAAGTCAAATGGGCACAAAATAAGTTATATGGGTCATAGACGATACTTGCCCCTAAATCATCATTATAGGAAAAAAAACATTTGATGGTGATAAAGAACAAGGTGTTGCTCCTTTGCCACTTTCGAGGCAACAAATTCTTAAAGAAGTAGAGAAAATTGATTTCAAGTATGGAAAAATGAAGAAAAATAAGAAAGTAAATAGATGTTTCCAAAGGAAATCAATTTTTTTCATCTCCCTTACTTGAAAGATTTACTTGTTTGACATTGTTTGGATGTCATGCATATAGGAAAAAATGGGTGCGAAAGTACTATAGATACATTACTTGATATTCCCGGTAAAATTAAGGATGGTTTAACTCATCGTTTAGATCTTGTTGAAATGGGTATACGAACTGATTTAGCACCTAAAGAGAAAGGTATACACATATATTTACCTCCTTGTTTCACGTTATCCAGAGAAGAGAAAAAAGTTGTATGTAAATCATTTGTAGAGATGAAAGTGTCTGATGGCTATTCATTCAACATTCAAAACTTGGTATCCATGGGGGATTTGAAGCTAATGGGTATGAAATCATATGATTGTCATATGTTAATGCAACAAATACTTTCTATTGCTATCTGGTCAGTCTTACCGGAAAAAAGTTTGAGATTGTTTGACAAATGTTTGCATATTCTTCAATCATTTATGCGGAAAAGAATTAGAAATAAAAAAGATTGGATGCATTGCATTGTAAGATAGTGGAAACTCTATGCAACCTTGAAATGTTTTTTCCGCTATCCTTCTTTGATATTATGAGACATTTAATGGTTCATCTAGTAAGGGAAGCCAAGTTGTGTGGAACAGTTTGGGCGAGATGGATGTATCCATTTGAAAGGAGTGTGAAGGTGTTGAAAGTTATGTGTGTAATCATTATTGTCCTGAAGCTAGTATGGTTGAATGTTATATATCGGAAGAGGCAATAGAATTTTGCTCATAACACATGAGTGGGGTTAAGGCAATCGGAACCAGCAAACCACGGAATAACTCAGATGGAGTTGTTAAAGGACTACGAGGGAATGGAACAGTTATCACCATATCTAGGGTAGAATTAGATCAAGCTCAATTAGTTATGATGCAAAATAATCCCGAGATTCATTCATATTTAATGTAAGTAGAGAATATATTTTAATCATATATATTATAGTAGTGATTTTCTTTTTGTTGTTTAAACTTGGTTGTACTCTTTTTTATGTTTTAGTGATAACATGGAGTTATTATAGTCTATAATTCCAAACAAGGTTAAAAATAAACAGAAATGGGTTATAGATGAGCATAATAAAACGTTTTGTCAGTGGCCGAAGAATACAATTTTGACGAAGTTAGGAGAACAAAATCATGAAGTGTCGACTGAGTTGAAGCGCATATCTCTTGGAGCAAGCATTGATGTAATAAAGCACCAAGATTACATTTTTGGGGGGAAACAATTTCATACTAAGTCAAGAGATGACGCTCGAATGGTTCAAAATAGTGAAGTAAGTATAGTTGCAGAAGCTATACATTTTTCCACTGCAAAAAATAATAACCCAATTTCAGGCACAATGACATACTACGGGATTGTTGAAGAAATATGGCAGCTAGATTATTCATTATTTTGAATTCCTCTTCTTAAAAGTTCTTGGGTGGACAACAATACTGAAGTCAAAACTGACGAACTTGGATTCACTCTGGTTGATTTAAGTAAGAATGGAAGCAAGAACGATCATTTTATCATGGCTGCCCAAGAAAAACAAGTGGTTTATATAATTGATCCAATTAATGATAAATGGTCAATCATTTTATCAGTTCCTGAGAGGAAGTTCTCAGAAAAAGAAGATGGCAATGAAAATGATGATTTATATCATGATTGTTTCATTGTTGGACAACCGATACATGAACAAGTTGAGAATATTCAGGATAATGATTCTGATAGTGATAGCGATACTGATGATCATGATCATCTTAGAAACAACATCGAAGAAGGAATATGGATCGATTATGAATCGACCAAACAGAAAATAAAAAAAAAAACATGTTTAGTAAGTTATATAATACTTGTGTTTATTTATATGTGTAATTCATTAATACTTGTGATTATTTATTTGTGTAATGCATTAATACTTGTCATTATTTAGTTTTGTAATGCATTAATTTAAAATAATACTAATTAATTTATATGTTGCAGATGACAGATAAAAGAGATGACAATGAGCAACAACAGGGTCGTGGTAAAACAAGAAGAGTTACATGACCCAACAAAAATCCAAAGGAATAAAGAAAGATCTTGAATGGACCGATTTGGGACAACCAATAGGTGTTTTGTATACAAATATGATATCATATCTTGAATCTAGAGTATGAGCCACGATTCCTATCAACTTAGGTGATTGGAGGAAGGTCCCACAAGATCTGAAAGACAGTCTATGGGAGGATATCATTGTAAGAAATTCTCATTATGATATTTATTTATTTATGTGTGATATCCAAATTTGATAATTATTTTTCTTGTTTATATTTTTAGGGTGGTCACAACATTCCTCAAACCTTCAAACGTGAAATTTTGAAAAAAGCTGGTCATATAATGAGGGATTTTCAAAGTGAACTCACTATCGAGTGCATCAAATCTTTGGTTGAAATGGGTATGATGGAAGAACTCAAATTTCCCCCGAAGAAGTATAGCGATATACTTGACGAAAGAGAATGGTTAAAAATTGTAGTTATCCATCTAAGTCTAGAGTTTTCAAAAATGCATCATGAACAAAAAGCACATGCATTACAAATGAAGTCAATCCATCGAACATCTCGTAGAGGAATGGCTAATATAAGAGAAGATTTTGTAAGTATAATTGTTATTAAAGTTTAAATAATGGTTAATATTATCGCAACATATAACTATAACTATCTTGTGCATTGTAGAAAAAAGAATAAAATATTCAAAATCCGGAGATGTATCAAGTTTGGCTTAGATTGCGTGAAAAAAATAAAGTTCTCGTGACAGAGTTGGACCAACAGATTTCCAATAAGATAGTAAGTTTTCTATAGTTTTATAATTAACATATTGGTTTTATTTATATAAATTAATTTGACCAAACAATATCTTGAGTAGGAGGAGGTCAAAGAAAAATGGAGTCGTGGTGAAATTACAGCTCAGGGTCGAGATGACATCTTGACTCAAGCAATAGGGTCGGAACACTCAGGTCGTGTTCGAGCTGACGGGTATGATACTTTATAATAGTTTTTTTCTTTTAAGAATTATTTGGCTTGATTTATTATTTTGTAGGTTCACTGCGACCATGTCCAAAATGTTTGGAAAAAAACCGAAGAAAATGACTGCAAAAGAGGAGATTGCTCGGCTAAAAGCTGAGATTGAAGAGCTAAAAGACATAAATCTACAACAGAAGAGGAATTAGCTTAAGAGCAGGAATACAATGAGGAAAATGATGAGTGGGAATACTATGATGAAAGACAATACTATGAGAATCCAATTGATGAAGTGCCATGCTATGAGAATCCAAATGAAGAAGTCTATCGACCTGTCTCCTACATAGATGATCACTTTCATCAACTATATTCACATGTCCCACAAACCGATGACTATCCTATTGGTGAATTCTATCAACATGTCCAACAAACCATAGCGAATCCTTTTGATGAAGATGATCAATCAATTTATGAGTCCCTGGCACCGCCGAGCTATGAAGTGCAATTGTGTTCCAAAAATATTGACAATGTAGTGGCTAAGGGTGTTATCAATGTAACAAACATGGGTTGTCAAATTACCATTGATGGAGTTATACTTGATGATTCAGTTGCGAGGGTTTGGCTTATTGATGTCTTACAAGAAGAAGCTAAGATCCCTATTCCCTTTGGTAACATACGATATGTTGGGGACGCACGAGACAAATTCATGCAATGGCTAAAAAATTTAATTGTGACTTGTCAGGTATAAAATTATTTCTTTCTCCGCAGTTTAGTTAACATAACCGCAGAGAAAAAGAACATTTTTCTTTGTGGTTTTTTTTATTACTTTTCTCTGCAGTCGTAAACACTATGGTTCTTGGTACTCCCAAAAACCGCTGTGTATTAAAGAAAAAAACAGCAAAAAAGCCTTTTTTGTAGTAATAAGGCTTGAAGGAGATCGCACTTGGGTTGTTATCAATTAATTGCTGGAGTTAAGGTAAGAAGAGTGGACACCTGCATGCAGAGACTATGTTTGGTATTCGTTCTTGCTTATCGATTTATGCTTGACATTATTCATACTATGATAGTATGGTTAATGATATGCTTTGGTTTTGGTCATGATATATGTTTGGATATATGCATTTATTGACTGTAATGAGCATGAGTGTTATTATGTCATTATATTAGGATGATTTATGAATGTACGAACTATATAGACATGCTTGTATACGCATTTTGATTGAACTTGAGTGTACGGACTTAAGGGGTTTTCGCAAGGGCAGTGGGTCATTGCAAGAGCGGTATTTTTGGATTATAATGAGATGCATATGTTGTATTGTATTACATTGAAATATGCATTATGATTATGATGTTATGTTTTATGATTGTGTTGACTATCATGTGCTTATGAATTGGTTATGTTTTGGGCTTGAGGGTTGTGTCCTATATAGCTCTTCTTGTTGGGCATTGGCTCACGGATACTCTGTATGCGGGTAAAGAGAAAGGAAAGCAATGAGTCAGAGAGCTGCGACAACATGAGTACATGTTAGGGACAATGTGACTATGGGTCTACTGGATGTATTATGTTATGTTTTAATCAAGTACTTTGGTTGTAAAATAACTATGAGATTTCGGAGTCTCCATTTTCTTTTGAATAATATTGTTTTGAAGGATGTTTTACTTTCTTTTAAATCAAATAAAGTAAACTTATGCTCTTTTGGGTCAAAGTAAGTATTTTTATGCCACGTAAGTAACCCTCGGTAAGTTGGGGCGTTACATTTGGTATAAGAGATTTAAGGTTTTATAAACTTCTTGTGAATCGTCCTGACATGTACACTCACCACCGAAGACAAGCTTGACTCATTGCACTGTAAGTGGTGAAATTTTTTTACCTAGTTGCCTTATTATGCATGATTTGGAATATACCTACTTGTATGAGTTGTGAGTGAGTTTGTTTGGCATGTTGTGAATTCCTATGTGGTTTTGAAACTAGTTTCAATGATGGATGCTACCTTTAAGATTTCACTCGCTGCGAAACGCAAGTATGTTTTGAATGGATTATGATTTATGACAATGTTGGAATTTTTTCAAGTGCTTAATGTTTTGATATGAATGATGGATTGAACTTTGGTTCAATTTTAATTTTGTTTGGAACTACCAATTGGATTGAAATATGGTACTAAGATAATGTTTTGATCTCAAGAGTAGTAAGGAAACATGCTTCCTAGGAGATCAGTGACGAGTAATGGTGGGGATAATGCTCCCAATGAAGATGTATCGCCTCTTGTTGTTGAGAGGAATGTCAGGCGGGGTGGTCGTATAGGAAGAGGTAAAAGAGGTGGTCGCATATGAAATGTTCCTCCACCTATTTCACAAGAATGGGAAACCAGATTTGCTACAATGGAAGCAACTATAAGACGACAAGAAGAAGAATTAAGGCAATTTAGACAATAACAAGCTACACAAGTGCTAATAGTACAGAATATTCAACTCCAATCTGAACCATTAGGAGTTAACCCTAATGCGGTAGACCGATTGGAACCAGTGTATGAAAGATTCCAAAAGTAGCATTCTCCTAAATATGATGGGAGCATTGACCCTATAGTTTCTTAGGACTGGATGAGCAGGATGAAGTCTATCCTAAATTTCATTAGAGTAAATGGGAATGATAGGGTAGCATATGTTGCCCATATGTTTAGAAAGGATGCAAGGGTATGGTGGGAGGTAGTTAAGCAAACAAGAAATGTAAATTTGATGACATGGGAGGAATTTTGTGAGGTCTTCAACAACAAATTCTACAATGAAGCAGTTAGAGCACCCAAAGCAGGTGAATTTATGGCACTGACACAAGACAACATGACAGTTGCAAAATATGCACAAAAAATTGACAAACTTGCCAAATTTGTTGTAGATTCAGTCTCGACCTATAGAGTCAGGAAGGATTGGTTTCTTCGAGTGTTGAAACCAATGATAGCTAGAGATGTGGAAATTGTAATTGCTGGAGGAACAATATCTTATGCTTAAGCTCTTGATAGAGCACTCACTGGTGAGAGACTGGAAGATAGAATCTGGAAGGATAACGCCGCAAGAAGATATGCTAAAAGGGATTCTTCCAAGGGTAATCAATATCAGAAAAGGAAGAACAATGAGAGTACATGGTCAGTAGTACCAGATAAAAAGGTCAAAGACAACAAAGGTGGAATTGGTTCTGGAAAGAGCTACCCCAGTTGTCTTTCTTGTAGAAAGAGACATTTTGGGGAATGTCGAGCCAAGTCTTGCTACCAATGTGGTGAAGCAGGACACATCAAGAGGAACTGTCGACAATTGAAGCAAGTTGCAACTAGTAATGAGCCAAAGAAGAACGATGGTTTAACAACCCATGCACGCGTCTTCACCCTGACACAGGCACAGGCAGATGCGAGCACTTCAGTGGTAATAGATCAAATCTCTATCGCTGGAATTAATTGCAATGTCTTAGTAGATTTTGGTGACACTCATTCTTATGTTGCTGATAAAATAGTGGACAAGTTGGATAGGCAATGTGAATTATATGTGGTAGGATTTGGGACCATGTTACCAACTGGGGAGGTGGTAATATCTACAAGGTGGCTCCGAGTCTTGCCTTTGTGGGTAGATGGTAGGGAGTTATTTGTGGATTTGATATAACTTCAGGTGATGGAATTTAATGTCATCCTTGGTATGGATTGGCTTGCAAAGGATGGCGCTACCATTGATTGCAAAAGTAAAGTGGTAAGATTTACACCAGAGGGACAAGAGCCATTTGTGTTCATGGGAGCCACAAGTGGAATAAGAATACCGATTGTGACAGCACTTAAAGTAAGGAAAATGTTACGAAATAGATGCATGGGGTTTCTAGAAAATGTGACTGACACCAACAAGGCAGCAATGCAAGATCCTACAAAGACAAGAACAGTCAGATAATTCTTGGATGTATTTCCTAAAGAATTAGTGGGTTTACAACCTCATCGAGAGATAGAATTTACTATTGAATTGGCACCAGAAACAACACCGATTTCACGAGCATCGTGTAGAATGGCATCAAATGAATTGAAAGAATTGAAGATTCAATTGTAGGAATTGGTGGACATGGGATTCATAAGACCGAGTCATTCTCCATGGGGAGCATTGGTTCTATTTGTGAAAAAGAAGGATGGATCGATGAGAATGTGTATAGATTACAGAGAACTTAACAAGATGACGATCAAGAACAAGTATCATCTACCATAGATTGATGACTTATTTGATCAACTCCAAGGGAAAATGGTGTTCTCAAAGACAGATCTACGTTAGGGGTATCACCAGTTGAGAATTAGAGAAGATGACATACCAAAGACAACTTTTCGTATTAAGTACGGGCACTATGAATTTTTAGTAATGTTGTTTGGCTTGACTAATGCACCTGCCACATTTCTGGACTTAATGAACCGAGTGTTCAAGGATTTCCTGGATAAGTTGTTCGTGGTATTCATTGACGATATTCTTATATACTAGATTTTGGAGGAAGAACATGAGGAACATTTAGGGTTAACTCTTCAAAGGTTAAAAGAACACAAGTTATATGCCAAATACAAGAAATGTGAATTTTGGCTGCCCCTGGTGACATTCTTGGGCCATTTAGTAAGCAAGGATGGAGCTATGGTAGACCCAATCAAGATAGAAGTAGTAAAGAACTGGCCTAGACCAAAGATCGCATCTGAAGTGAAAGATTTATTAGGTTGGCGAGTTACTATCGACGATTTGTGGAAGGCTTTTCCAAAATTTCGACACCGTTGAGTGAATTGACAAAGAAAAACATGATGTTCTCCTAAGCGGACAATTGTGAGACTAGTTTCCAAGAGTTGAAAGAGAAACTTTCTCATCACCAGTGCTAAGCCTTCTAATAAGGAAAGGTTTGTGGTATATTGTGATGCACCGAAAATGGGATTAGGATGCATCCTGATGCAAGTTGGGTAGGTAATAGCGTATGCATCTTGATAGTTAAAGGATTATGAAAAACACTATCCCACTCATGACTTTGAGTTGCCTGCAGTGGTGTTTGCCTTTAAGATTTGGAGGCACTGCCTTTATGGCGAGAAATGTAAGATCTATACAGATCATAAGAGTCTCAAGTACTTCTTTATGCAAAAAGATTTGAATATGAGACGAAGACGCTGGATAGAGTTGGTAAAAGACTACGACTGCGATATCTTGTCATCTAGAAAAGGCGAATGTTGTAATGACCCAACTTATTCTAGACTTTGGACCATTAATAACTACTATACATAGACACTAATCTTTAAGAAAACATACATATGAAATAATCATAACTTCATTAAAACTGTAAAACAAAAGTTAAACTACATAAAATTCAGAGTAGGATATGGGATCCCATTGTTTCGAAAATAAAACATAACATAACTTAAATCTTAAATAAATTGGTTACAAAATTAAGTGCGGAAATACATAGAAATCATAATTTAAAAGACTTAAACAACTTCATCCTCAAATCGTTCACGCAATCCACCGATTCCATTCTCCCTCAATACACAATCCCAAGCTACCAAGAATCTTCCCGCCGCCATACTATTTTCCTGCACATATAAAACAAAGGAATGACCCTAATGCCCAGCAAGGAAAATCTACTACAAGCATGAATCATATGTGTAACGACCCAAATTTACTAATAAGGCTTAAGGGCCTTGATTAGTGTGCCGGGAGAGCATAATTGGATTATATGTGATTTAATGATTTAAAAGCATGTTATATGACTATTTGAATATCTGTGATGCGTGACTATGTGTATTAGTATGCATGTAGGCCCTGATTAGGTTAGAAGGGCATAATTGTAATTTTGGCCCGTTGAGGGCATAACTGTATATATATGTGATAAATTGTCGAGACCACATTATTATGTGGATATATTTGTAATCTGTGACTCAAGACGATCCTAGTGAGTGGTTTAGCAAAAAAGTCACAGCGGGGATTTATACCCGGCTCGGGGCGAGCCTAGGGGTATTTCTGGGAATTTAGAGAATATATTGGAGTCTATTTTGATGTTGGGGAATATAATTGGTGATTAGTTAGGTGTCGGGAAGTAAGCGGTTAATATTAGAAACACTCGAGGAATTAGCGGGAATTGGGTGTAATGAGCAAAATGCCCCTAGGTGGATTTCAAGGCTTGGGAATTAAGGGAGGGCGAATTGGTCATTTGGCTTATAAAGGATAAGTGTTATTAGGCTTTATGCCTTAGTGGAAAGTCTAGAGTCTGAAGGAAGTTAAAAGAAGAGAAGAAGAAAAAGAAAGAAGAGAAGGAAAATGGAAAGAAAAACAGGGTAATTTTCAAGAACGGTTTGGGACTTCTTCATCATTTTCATCTGGAGATTTGAGGCTAGAATCCAAAGGAGCTTAAGGTTGAGATTGTATACTTGGGGCCTTGATCAGGTTGGGGAAACTAGCTGAGGTTGCTCATCATTTGGGGTAATATTTTGTGGTTAATATTCAGTTCCTGGTATTGGTGTTGAGCTGGTTTTTCTAAGCAAAGTTTTGTGAGAATTCTAGGGAGTTGAGGTTGAATATTTGAGGAGGAGAAGGCTAAGCAAGAGTGGGAGACAACCTAGGCTAAGCTCATCCATCAAAGGTAAGAAACTCTAGCTTTAAGCTTTGTGATTTTTGTGGTTTTGCTGAGATTTTGAGCTTTAGGTTCAGCCATGGTGAATTTTGTGATTTGGAGTGCATGTGATTGAGTTATGCGTGGTTGGGATGAGTGTAGGATGTTGATAGGCTTGTTTTTATGTTTGGTTGAAGTTTGGAAGAGTTTTGGTAAGGTTTGGTTCAGGGAAAATCGAAGGAGGAAAGTGCAGGGTTTGTTGTGCTGTGACTAGCGCTACAGCACTAGTCACTGGGCGCTGTAGCGCTAGGCTATGTGGTCTGGGGCGTTTGAGGCTCGGTTTGTAGCACTGTAGCGCTCTCCTTAGAGCACTATAGCGCTACCCTATTTCCAGAAAAGGGTTTTTGGGTTATTTTTAAGGGTTCTTGCCCGGGGATTCGGGGTTTGATTCCACCACCCCGTTTGGTGGAATTAGGGCTTCCCAAGGGCTCGAGATTGGTCCCGAGGCTAGGTTTTGGACTTGAGGTTTGGTGATGATTCTGATCTATGGCTGTGACTAGGTGTACGCTAGGGCTCGAACGGGATCGTGCTTGAGGATCAAATTGAATAAGCTAGCAAATTTAAAGGTAAGAAAACTGCACTCGGTTATGTGTTTGTGATGGGACTAAGAGCTCCCTATATCTGTATGATGTCATAGATGGTATTATGCCATGGGACATGTGATATATGGCCTAAGGGTGCTGTAAATAATACTTGTGCACAGGGCGCGACTCGGCCACTAGTAGCCGAGGACAGCTTAATATTCACTGAGCTCGGTTTAAGCGGGCCAGAGTCAGTGGGATAAATAGAGGGTGCGGCCTAAGGTCGTTAACCCTAGTTATCATGTGTGATTTGATTACTAATATGTAATGATATACTTGGTATGTTGAATCCCCGCCGCGTAGAGAGATTCAGTTTGTCATTGAGTTGGCGCTAGGGACAGAGCCAGTGTCGAGGGCACCATATAGGATGGCACCAGCAGAACTGAAAGAATTGAAGATACAGTTGCAGGAGCTTCTATATTTGGAGTTCATCAAGCCTAGTTACTCGCCATGGGGTGCTCCAGTTTGTTTGTGAAGAAGAAGGACGGGACCTTGAGAATGTGCATAGACTACAGGGAATTGAACAAGTTGACTATCAAGAATAAGTACCCCCTACCAAGGATTGATGACTTGTTTGATCAGCTATAGGGTAAGACGATGTTCTCAATGATTGATCTTCGATCTGGTTATCACCAGCTGAGGATCAAGGATGAGGACATACTGAAGACGGCCTTCCGAACGAGCTACGGGCGCTATGAGTTTCTGGTCATGTCGTTTGGTTTGACAAATGCCCCAGTAGCCTTTATGGACTTAATGAACAGAGTGTTTAAGGACTTTTTGGATCAGTTCATTATTGTCTTCATCGACAACATTTAAGTTTACTCCAGTTCAGAGGCAGAGCACGAGCTTCATCTTCGACAGGTACTTCAGAGATTAAGGGAGCATCAGTTGTACACCAAGTTTAAGAAATGTGAATTTTGGTTACCAGAAGTGACATTCCTTGGACATATTAAGGGCGCATATGGGATTAAGGTGGATCCATCTAAGGTAGAGGCAGTTAGGGGTTGGCCGAGGCCAAGGAACGCCTCGGAGGTGCGGAGTTTTCTTGGTCTAGCGGGTTACTACAGACGGTTTGTGGAAGGCTTCTCGAAGATAGTGGCACCGATGATAGAATTAACACAAAATAATTTGAAGTTTATTTGGTCAGACAAGTGTGAGGACAGTTTTCAAGAGCTGAAGCGACGACTTATTACTGCGCCTGTGTTAAGTCTCCCCTCGGGGGAAGGGAAGTTTGTTGTTTACTGCGATGCATCGAGGTTGGGTTTAGGCTGTGTGTTGATGCAGAATGAGAAGGTCATAGCTTATGCATCACGACAGCTAAAGGAGTATGAGTAGCGGTATCCTACCCATGATCTTGAGCTAGCAGCGGTGGTATTCGCACTGAAGATTTGGCGACATTATCTATATGAGGAGAAGTGCGAGGTATACACTGACCATAAGAGTCTGAAGTATTTCTTTACACAGAAGGACCTGAACATGAGACAGAGGCGTTGGCTAGAGTTAGTGAAAGATTATGATTGTGATATTCTTTACCATCCGGGGAAAGCCAATGTAGTGGCAGATGCATTGAGCCGGAGAAGCCCAGGTCAGTTATACAGTTCCACTCAGATCTCGAGAGAATTAGCTGATGAGATGGTCAGAGCGAGGATAGAATTGGTGGTAGGCCGGTAGGCCAATATTACTTTGTAGTCGACCCTGTTAGAGCAGATCAGAGAATGGCAACTGGTAGACGCTCAGTTATAAGAGGTTAGAGAGAATGTCTTAGTGGGAGTATCTAAGGACTATTATATTTCCGAGATTGGTTTGCTTCGGTATCAGGGACGGATTTATGTTCCAACTGATGAGGGGATCAGACGAGAAATATTGGATGAGTCTCATATGACGTCGTACTCACTTCATCTGGGTACCATGAAGATGTACCAGGATCTACGGACGTTATATTGGTGGCTCGAGATGAAGAGGGGTGTGATTGAGTACGTAGCCAAGTGTTTAACCTGTCAGCAGGTGAAAGCTAAGCATCAGCAACTGGCAGGGTTGCTTCAGCCTTTGGGTATTCCTGAGTGGAAATGGGAGGACATTACGATGCATTTTGTGGGAGGTTTACCCAGAACTGTAGGACTTCATGACTCGGTGTGGGTGATAGCGGACAGATACACCAAGTCAGCCCATTTTCTTCCAGTGAAGTCGACATATACTGTGGATCAGTATGCTGAGTTGTATGTGAGGGAGATCGTACGTCTCCATGGGATTCCTAAGTTTATAGTGTCAGACTGGGATCCTATCTTTACTTCCAAGTTTTGGGGTGGTTTGCAGAAGGCTATGGGGACTCAGTTGAAGTTCAGCATAGCCTTTCATCCTTAGACTGATGGACAGTCTGAGAGGACGATTCAAGTGTTAGAGGATATGCTCAGAGCGTGTGTGATCGAATTTGAAGGGTCATGGAATAAGTATCTCCCGTTGATTGAATTTTCGTATGACAATAGCTACCAATCAACAATTGGAGTGGCTTCCTACGAGATGTTATATGGGAGGAAGTGTAGATCACCCATTCATTGGGATGAGATGGGTGAGAGGAAGTATTTGGGGCCAGATATGGTTCAGAGGACAAGCGAAGTTATAGAGAAGATCCGAGCTAGGATGCCCGCCTCTCAGAGCAGACAAAAAAGCTACACCTATCCCAAGCGTAGGGACGTGGAGTTCCAAGTTGGGGACCACGTGTTTCTCCAAGTTTCACCATTGCGAGGGGTGAGAAGATTTGGTAAGAAGGGCAAGCTAAGCCCTAGGTTCATTGGACCTTTTGAGATCCTGGAAAGGATCGGTCAAGTACAGGTTTGTCTTGCCGCCATCATTGTCAGGAGTCCATGACGTACTCCATGTTTCTATGCTCCGGAAGTACGTCTCAGATGCGACTCATGTGTTGAGATATGAAGACTTGGAATTGCAAACAGATTTGGCTTATGAAGAGCAATCGGTTCAGATCTTGGATCGGAAGGACAAAGTACTATAGAATAAGACGATTCCTCTTGTCAAGGTGTTATGGAGAAATAGTAGGGTCGAGGAAGTGACCTGGGAGCTTGAGACAGCGATGCAGGATCAGTATCCCGAGTTATTCAGGTAAATTTCGAGGACGAAATTCTCATTAGGAGGGGATAGTTGTAACGACCCAAATTTACTAATAAGGCTTAAGGGACTTGATTAGTGTGCCGGGAGGGCATAATTGGATTATATGTGATTTAATGATTTAAAAGCATGTTATATGACTATTTGAATATATGTGATGCATGACTATCTGTATTAGTATGCATGTAGGCCCTGATTAGGTTAGAAAGGCATAATTGTAATTTTGGCACGTTGAGGGCATAACTGTATATATATGTGATAAATGTCGAGAACACATTATTATGTGGATATTTTGTAATCTGTGACTCGAGACGATCCTAGTGAGTGGTTTAGCGAAAAAGTCACAGCGGGGATTTATACCCGGTTCGGGGCGAGGCTGGGGATATTTCTGGGAATTTAGAGAATATATTGGAGTCTATTTTGATGTTGGGTAATATAATTGGTGATTAGTTAGGTGTCGGGAAGTAAGCGGTAAATATTAGAAACACTCGAGGAATTAACGGGAATTGGGTTTAATGAGCGAAATGCCCCTAGGTGGATTTAAAGGCTTGGGAATTAAGGGAGGGTAAATTGGCCATTTGGCTATAAAGGATTAGTGTTATTAGGCTTTATGCCTTAGTGGAAAGTCTAGAGTCTGAAGGAAGTTAAAAGAATAGAAGAAGAAAAAGAAAGAAGAGAAGGGAAAGAAAAATAGGGTAATTTTCAAGAACGGTTTGGGACTTCTTCATCATTTTCTTCTGGAGATTTGAGGCTAGAATCCAAAGGAGCTTAAGGCTAAGATTGTATACTTGGGGTCTTGATCAGGTTGGGGAAACTAGCTGAGGTTGCTCATCATTTGAGGTAAGATTTTGAGGTTAATATTCAGTTCCTGGTATTGGTGTTGAGCTGGTTTTTCTAAGCAAAGTTCTGTGGGAAATCTAGGGAATTAGGCTGAAGATTTGAGGAGTAGAAGGCTAAGCAAGAGTGGGAGACAACCTAGGCTAAGCTCATCCATCAAAGGTAAGAAACTCTAGCTTTAAGCTTTGTAATTTCTGTGGTTTTGCTGAGATTTTGAGATTTAGGTTCAGCCATGGTGAATTTTGTGATTTGGAGTGCATGTGATTGAGTTATGCGTGGTTGGGATGAGTGGAGGATGTTGATAGGCTTGTTTTTATGTTTGGTTGAAGTTTGGAAGAGTTTTGGTAAGGTTTGGTTCGGGGAAAATCGAAGGAGGAAAGTGCAGGGTTTGTTGTGTTGTGACTAGCGCTACAGCACTAGTCACTGGGCGCTGTAGCGCTAGGCTATGTGGTCTGGGGCGTTTGAGGCTCGGTTTGTAGCACTGTAGCGCTCTCCTTAGAGCACTATAGCGCTACCCTATTTCCAGAAAGGGGTTTTTGGGTTATTTTCAAGGGTTCTTGCCCGGTGAATCGGGGTTCGATTTCACCACCCCGTTTGGTGGAATTAGGGCTTCCCGAGGGCTCGGGATTGGTCCCGAGGCTAGGTTTTGGACTTGAGGTTTGGTGATGATTCTGATCTACGGCTGTGACTAGGTCTCGTGCTTAAGGATCAAATTGAACAAGCTAGCAAATTTAAAGGTAAGAAAATTGCACCCGGTTATGTGTTTATGATGGGACTAAGAGCTCCCTATATCTGTATGATGTAATAGATGGTATTATGCCACGGGACATGTGATATACGGCCTAAGGGTGCCGTAAATAATACTTGCGCACAAGGCGCGGCTCGGCCACTAGTAACCGAGGACAGCTTAATACTCACTAAGCTCTGTTTAAGCGGGCCGGAGTCAGTGGGATAAATAGAGGGTGCAGCCTAAGGCCGTTAACCCTAGTTATCATGTGTGATTTGATTACTGATATGTAATGATATACTTGGTATGTTGAATACTTGGTTAACATGAATGTTAGACTGTTGAGTACATGCTTATGCGGTATGGGTTATCTGATTTTCTGTTGAATGATTATGCTCTGTTATTGTGTTTTCTTGCTGGGACTTGGCTCACAGGTGCTACATGGTGCAGGTAAAGGCAAAGGCAAGTTGGACAAATCCTGAGATGGAGAGCTGCGGGGCTGAATGTACATAGTCAGCTGATCGGCTGCCACGGCCGAGGAGTGGAACAGGACGAGAAGTGCTTAACTGTCTGTTTTGCCTTAGAGTGGCTAATCACTGTATTTAAATCTTGAATCTTTGCAAACAGTCTCAAACTTATTACTTTTGGGATCCCATGTAAAAAGGAAATGTTTATTTATAAGAAATGCAAATTTTGAAACCAAAATCTTTTAACCCTAGTACAACTATAGTTTCAGTAACACGTTTTGAGTTAAATGACTTGATTAGCAAGTCTTGCACCTTTATAAACACACAGTGTAACGGTCTTGGCTATCCAAGGCGTTACAATTTGCATAAACATAAGCTATAAACATATAACATATTCTATAAACATATATCATAATTCTAACCCATGTACATGGTAACTATTGGGGTTTGCTAACTAAGCAACTATAAGCCTCAAACTACAATGAGGGTTGGGGTTTGCTATATAGCAACTATAAGCCCCAAATCATACATATATCATAACACATAAAATCATACTATAGCATAATCATAACATATTATATAACATAGCACATATCACATAGGAACTATCCTATTTTCCTTACCAAATACCGGGATGCGAGAACAAGGACGGGATTTTGGAACACTCCTAAGAACAATTAATAGAGAGGTGAGTATTCTAAAAGAAGGAGATGAAAAAGAAATGAATCTAAACCACCGAGATGGTACTTACCAACAAGAACCTCAAGTTCAAAAAACTTAGATGCCTAACCACGAAAGAAATCACCGAGTTAGGAATTGAGTAGAGAAAAACTATAAAGACTAATGAAATAATACATAAAGGAACTAGAAATAGGAATACCTTGAATGCACTATAACCAAACTACACCTCGAAATCAAAATACACACTATGAACCTTACTTCCCAAGTGTTTAATAAGCTTAGAATGATAAAGCTTATAACCCCAATCCAAGTGTTTAACACTCTAAAATAAACTAACAGCTTGAAGGCTCTGAACTCAGCTTGAAGAATGAAAGAAATGGCTGGGTACTAGGTCCTATTTATAGAGTTCAAGAATGAAAAGATCTTCATTTAGCTTGAATAAAAGTAATGACTTTTAATTGAAAATCATTTGAATATTCGTTCAGCAGAGGCTTAAGACTCGGTCAACAAGATTCTGGACTTATCAAGAGGTTAAGGATTAAAAAGGAGCTCGGTTTCAAAATTATTCAAAATTCATGCCCTAGAGCCGATATATCACCCATGATATCGCCTGGGCTGATATTCCCGAGGCTCGTCGATGTGGTCATGCAAAGTTACGTGTTTTTTGTATCCCTGTGTGGCGATATATCGCCCCCTAGAGCTGCGATATATCAGCATACGCTGAAATATTATACACGTAATTGCACTTTTTAAGCCTAATTTTGAATTGAGTAAACAGCTTTGACTGAGTCTAATAACGTTTTCAAAGCAGCTGGTAGACTCTGGGATTTTCAAATATTACTCTTAATAAACTATTCCTCAAAAATACTTAATTTCTCATTAAACATGCACATGACAAATTTCATTATCTTATTGGGTCTATCTAAACCTTATAGTATAATAAATATCATCTTCATAATCAGTTATATTAATCAAACCTTAGGTATAATTAATATTCTTAAACTATAGGTTAAACTTATAAAATCTACAAGTGTTGCTATGAGTGTCCAACTAAGTCCCGACTTGAACAAAAATCCACAGTAATAAACATACTACAACTATTACTAGCCATTACTATTACTACTACTATCTAACTAGCTAAGTAAAGTTCTTGGACTCTACAAATGTAGTGGCGGATGCCTTCAATCATCGAGGTCCTGGACAAGTGTCTGAATTGAGACAAGTTACATACACGTTGATGGAGGAAATAAAGCGGGCTGGGATAGAGTTGATATCTGGCGGATTGGCCAATATAACTCTACAGTTCACACTTTTGGAGAGGATTAAAGAACAACAAGATGATGATCCACGGTTGTTGAAACATAAACAAAAGGTTCAAATCGGGAACAATGCTTAGTTTTTTATTTCTAAAAATGGTATATCGAGATACCAGAATAGGATTTGCGTGCCTGCTAATGAAGAGCTTAAGAAAGATATTCTTGAGGAAGCTCACACCACACCTTACTTGTTGCATCCAGGTACGACCAAAATGTATCAGGATTTAAAGGCTTTGTATTGGTGGCCTAGTATGAGAAAGGATGTGGTGGATTATGTGGCTAGATGTCTTACTTGTTAGCAAGTGAAGACAGAACATCAACGACTAGTTGAGTTGTTACAACCTTTGACCATTCCAGAATGGAGATGGGAAGATATAGCAATGGATTTCGTGGTGGGACTCCGACGACCACGAAACAACATGATTCGATTTGGGTGATTCTGGATAGATACACAAAGTTAGCGCACTCTCTACCTATTAGAACAATGTATACAGTGGACCAGTACGCCAATTTGTACATACAAGAAATAGTTAGACTTCATTGGGAACCGAAGTCTATAGTGTCGGATAGAGACCTAACCTTTACATCGAAGTTTTGGGGAAGTCTATAGAAAGCTATAGGTACCAAATTGAAATTTAGTATTGCTTTTCATAGGCAGACAGACAGAAAGAGTGAAAGAACGATTCAGATTCTAGAAGATATGCTGAGAGCATGTGTCTTGGATTTTAATGGATCATGTAGTAAGTATCTCCCATTGATCGAGTTCTCCTACAACAACAATTATCAGGCGACTATTAAAGTAGCACCGTATGAGATGTTATATGGTCACAAGTGTAGATCGCCATTACATTGGGTTGAAATGGGAGAGAGAAAGTTTCTTGGACCGAAATCAATTCGAGAAGCAAATGAAGTTATTGTTCGGATTAGAGCAAGGATGATTGCATCTCAAGATCGACAGAAGAGTTATGCAGATCCCAAAATAAGGGTTATAGAGTTTTCAGTTGGTGATTACGTCTTCCTTAGAGTATCACCAA
Organism: Humulus lupulus; assembly: GCF_963169125.1. Lineage (NCBI taxonomy): Eukaryota > Viridiplantae > Streptophyta > Magnoliopsida > Rosales > Cannabaceae > Humulus > Humulus lupulus. The sequence continues at coordinate 53,980,316 of NC_084796.1, read as the reverse complement.
TGAAAGAAGTTAGAAGATTCGAAAAGAAAAGGAACTTAAGTCCCAGATTTGTAGTCTCGTTTGAGATTCTGGAAAGAATTGGGCAAGTGGCTTATCAGTTAGTATTGCCACCAACACTGTCAAGAGTGCACAATGTATTTCACGTATCTATGTTGAGAAAATACATGTTGCAATTGTCTCATGTGCTTAGCTGTGAGACCTTTAGCTTATAGGAAGATCTTTCATATGAGGAAAAGTCAGTACATATATTGGATAAGAAGGACCAGATGTTGAGAAACAATACAATTCCATTGGTTAAGGTTCTATGGAAGAACAGTGCGGTGGAAGAAGCGACTTGGGAATTGGAGTCGGACATGAGAGAGAAGTATCCAGAATTGTTCGGGTAAATTTCGAGGACAAAATTCTTTTTAAGGAGGGGGTAGTTGTAATATTCGCTTTTTTAAAGAAAGGTTATTTTGGGAAATTGGGCTGACCAAGGGTGTATTGGTTATTTTGTGAATTATGTGATTTCATATGCGAATGTTATATGAATTATATTTATGTTAAGACCCGTCAATAGTGAGAACAGACATTTATGTGATTTATATGTTTTATGCATTTTATTGATTTTCGACAATAGTGGATTCTTTCAAGCAATAATAGTGGAATGTCACAAAGGGAAATATTCAACTTGGGCCTGGTATGAATTATTATTTGATGTAATTAGTAATAGTGGTATGATTACCAAATTACCCTTGACGATGACTGAGTGGGTAAATAGATGGGAGGGGCATTTTAGTCATTTGGTGAATGGATAGAAAAGATGACCATTAGCTTTCCCCTTTCATTTTCAGCATATGTTCTTCTTCTCTTCATATTCTCTCTAGAATTCTCTCTAGCAAGCTCTTGATTTCCTCTAAGAAGCCAAGGGAAATTTGAGATTCTTAAAGGGTTAGATTGCTGCCAATCACTTCACCATCATCTAGGATTCAAACCTCAGAGAAAGGCAAGGGAATTTATACTTTGTTCTTCATGTGTTCTTAATGAAAATTTGGGGGTTTTGCTTGATTTTCGTAAATTGATGATCCTAGGTTGTTTAGATGGGTGTATTGATGATAGAAACATGTTTAGGAATGTATTTGCGGATTAGAATTAAACTGAAAGTTATTAAATTGGTTGGATTTCATAATTGGGGAAAAATGGGTTTTAGAACCCCTAGAATTTCGATTCTTGATTTGAGACTTGGATTTGATGTTAAGATTCTACCTAGATGACGTATGGAGTGCTATATAAATTTTTTTGGTGCAAAGTTTTGAGTCCCCTAGTGTTTTGGGATGTTTGGGGTCGAAATGGTTGAGAAATTACATAAATTTTTGGGTTTCTTCACAGTGGCGCCGTGACTCAAGTGGATGAGAGTCGCGGCACAAATGCACCTCATTTAGGCTCTGAAATTCTCTCTGACTTCAGTAGCGCCACAGCTCAAATACATTTTCTAGTTACGATTTTTTGGGTTTCGTATTTTGACCATAAATTTTGACCCCAATGTCGGATTTTGACGTTATTTATATGGTTGGAAAGCTTGTGAAAATATCTAAAATTATAGAACCTAATCCGAGTTTATATGTGATTATTTTAGTGACTAAATTGGGATCTAAACTTGGTAGTAAGCGAATTCAATGGATTTTGATGGGTAACCTTAGAGGATCTTAAGCTAAGGTTCTTAGGACTTAATTAGACATGTTTAAGGTCTAAGTGGAGCCTAGAATTTTTTATGAAAGTAATGGTAGGTTTTGATTTAAGGAGAAACTAAACCTACGCTTTATTGTTTTTGACATGGGGTTGTTTAAGGAGGCTTGAAGGAGATCACACTTGGGTACTTATCAATTAATTGCTGGAGTTAAGGTAAGAAGAGTGGATACCTGCATGCAGAGAGTATGTTTTGTATTCGTTCTTGCTTATTGATTTAATCTTGACATTATTCATACTATGATAGTATGGTTAACGATATGCTTTGGTTTGTTTCATTATACATGTATGGACTGTAAGGAGCATGATTGTTATTATGTCTTTATATTATGATGATCTATGAATGTACAAAATATATAGACATACTTGTATATGCATGTTGATTTAACTTGAGTGTACAGACTCAAGGGATTGTTGCAAGGGCAGTGGGTCGTTGCAAGAGCGGTATTTTTGGATTATAATGAGATGCATATGTTGTATTGTATTACATTGAAATATGCATTATGATTATGATGTTATGTTTTTTTATTGTGTTTACGAATTGGTTATGTTTTGGCCTTGAGGGTTGTCCTATATAGGTCTTCTTGCTGGGCCTTGGCTCATGGGTACTCTGTATGCAGGTAAAGAGAAAGGCAAGCAATGAGCCAGAGAGTTGCAGTGGCATGGGTACATGTTAGGGACAATGTGATTGTGGGTCCACTGGATGTATTATGTTATGTTTTAATAAAGTACTTTGGTTGTAAAATAACTATGAAATTTCGGAGTCTCCATTTTCTTTTGAATAATATTGTTTTGAAGGATGTTTTTCTTTCATTCAAATCAAATAAAGTAAGTACTTTTATGTCACATAATTAACCCTCGGTAAGTTGGGGCGTTACATTCTTGAATGAAGCCATTCTCTTCCAACTTCTCAACTTCTGCTTTGAGCGCTTCATACCTCCCGGCGTATATGGATTGTTGCTTCTGGCAGACTAGAGGTACCTTCAGGTCTATGTTCAGGATGTGGTTGATGATCGATGGACTGATGCCTACCATGTCGTTGTGGGATTATGCGAAGATGTCTTGGTTTTTTCATAGTAAATTGATCAAGTCGGCCTTCACATCACTACTCAGGTTCTTCCCGACTCTCACCTTTTGAGTGGGGTCGCCATCCTTCAACTCTAATTCTTTGAGCTCCTCGGCCAGTACAACTAGTCTCTCTTCGTCCCCAAAGTGAGGTTTCGACTCGTCCCCGCTTTGGGACACATTTCATAGAGTATGTGGACTTGGGTCGCCGTTGGTGTCGACGTTGTCCCTGCGATTGCCATTGGTGAACATGTCAGGGGTGGCCTCGCAAGTCGGGGCCTCATTTCCCTTAGCGTCTACTTCTGTGGCCTTTCCCATCAGGGCCTCACCAATTTCGGCCTAGCCTATCAAGGTCTCGCCTATCTCGACCCCGCTCGTCAAGACCTCACTTTATCTCGGCCTCGCCCAACAGGGCCTCACCTATCAAATTTATCTCTGTTGTTACGATGGTCTTCTCATGTTGGTCGTCAAACATCATGTTGGCGCAAGTAGCGTTTCCTTTCCTAACTTTGTTGATCGATGCATTGTAACATTCGCGCGCCTCTCGCTGGTTTCCTTTTATGCAGCTGATACCTTTACTCGTGGAGAACTTGATGGTGAGGTGCTAAATGGAATTTATGGCACACAGATCAATGAGCACAAGACGTCCTACCACGACGTTGTACGCCAATGGGCAATCAACGACCACAAACGTCGCCATGCAAGTGACTCTTCGAGGGGGATCGCCTAGAGTCACTAGGGCTTGATGGATCAAATAAGGGCCAAGCCCTCGCTATTGAACCCATAGATCGTGGTTGAGCACGACGCGAGGTCGCAGACACACAATTTCATTTTATCCAGAAATGACTTGTACATGATATTGACGGAACTATCGTTTTCAGCTAGAACTCTTAGCACCTTTAGGTTAGCGATCTAAGTTTCGATGACCATGGGGTCGTTATGCAGGTAGTGAACATGTCTCAAGTCTTCGCTTGTGAAGTGGATGTCTGTTGGGGTTATTATGTCCTAATTAAAACCCAATTTCTATGTAATCTCATTTATTATCAATAAAATAATAGAAATTATTTTTTGACTAGGTCAATCAATTTGCTCACATGTTTTATTTTCATGATTATTTGTTTAATATAAACTTCTATTAAATCTCGAGCATATAGCTAATCATATTTATAGTGACGTAATCACAGTGGAATATAAATATGCTTCTATGTTCAAAATAAGTTAGTCCTAAAATTAGTCAGTGCACATGATTTACACTGACTTGCTAATCTACGATATGATCTACTTACACATTGTAGTGTTATGTTCTTTCCAGAACATTAGCAAAGTAGATAAGATCGGATGTATTTGTTACATCGGACATGACCAATATTGACAATAGATAGGATAAGTAAACATACCATTATTATCTATGTTAGTCATATCATATAGTTCACCATAGGTCAATTCAATCTCAATTCTGAGTGATTAGTATTCTAACTGATTGTATTATTTTAGTTCTTTGACTTGTTCATTAACAGCTTACCATACGGACTAGCTCATACTTATATCTTGGGAACTCGAAATTATAATTAAGTGGGAGTGTTAATCATAGATATGAACATCTACAGCTTCTGATGAAAAAGTGAAACGATGGTTTCCTTTTAGTTTGGTTCAAGGTGTTAAATGATAGAGATCTCATTTCAGTAATTAATATTGGATTACTGAAATATCATTTACAAGGAACTAAGTGTTTTAAGAATAAAATAAAATGAGGGTAAAACGGTATTTTAGTCCCATCTCATTGTAGACCGTCTATAGAGGATTGAGTGACAGTTATGGTTGTAACAATGGATAATTAATAATGTATCTATATTGCTTATAGAGCCTTCTATGAATTCAAGAGTACAATTCTGAGTCTTTAGTAGAGTCACGAGGAATTAATAAGTTAGTAAATTTATTTGTTAGATTTATGATAACTTATTGGAGCTTGATTTCATAGGCACATGGTCCCCACTGTACCTTTGATAAAATCATCTATATAGTCTCAATTAATTGATTTAATTATCAATTAGAATTATCAAAATTGACCAGGTCAATTTTGGATAGTTTCACAGAGTTATACAATTTTAAGAAGAAAAGAAAAATTAGGGAAGATTTATTAATTAAGATAAATTGGTATCTAAATTAATAAATAAGTTTAAATCAAGGTTCAAATTATAAATAATTAATTTGATAAAGGATTTAAATAATTATTTAATTAATTAAATCAATATAAAATAATACAGGCCTTGATTTTAAGTCCAACAGGCTTATAATTAAATGAAAATTTTCACGGGCCTAAAGCCCATGATAATTTTGACCTAGGGTTGTTAGTTGCCTATTATTTTATTAATTTTTTAATTAAATAAATAACCTAATTGAGTCTATAAATGGAATGTTAAGTGAGAGTTGAAAATATAAGTCAAAACATAAGTAGAATCACAAGTTTCTGATAGGTTTTAGATTCTCTCTACTGCATAAGTCCTTTTCTAAGCCTCATTGTTCTTTTCTCTTCTTCTCTCTGTATCTATCTCATGTGTTGAGAATTGCTCACCCTAGTCTAGGTGACTCCAAGGATACTTTGGAAGGCTGTGAAGATAATTGAAGAATGGTTCAGTTTCTTGGTAATACTCTGCGACAGAAAGGATACAAGGGTTAGAGAAACTGAAGAAATGACTCATTCATTCCGTTGCGTATAATCTAAGTGTTCTTATCTTTATTTCTCTTTGAATTCAATTTTAGAAACATGTTCTAGGTTGTCTCACATTAACTTGTTTAATATTAGATTTACATGAAAATAAATAAATATCTTGTATAAGTTTTTCCAACAACTGGCCTCAGAGCCTTTGGTAATCTTTATTTTCATGCATGAACATATTAAAAATTGAATTATTTGATGTGATTGAATAATTGGATGGATTTCATGATTTTAGGAAGCATATTGAATTGTATGTGATTATTAGCAATTTTAGGTTATTTTAATGTTTTTTCTATGCCATTCATTTTTATATATGCTTCATTTTGTGTAAAACATGGTAGAAATTAATTAGAAAATGGTTTTGGGTTGAAAAATTGCACAAAAAAAATTTCATATTTTTTTCCTCTTGCTGCCAGTCGTGCGCTCGCATGCACGCTTCACCTTGCAGCTCGTGCATTCGTCCCTCGGCAGCCAGAGCATCTCTGTGCGGGCACGCCAACACGCATTCCCCAGCCAAGCGCACACACCTCGACAGCCAGACCAATCACTCGTGCGCATCCCCTGCAGCCAAGCCACAGTGAACAATACCCGAAACATGTACTGTTCATCCCAATTTTTTTTTTTTAAATAAAAATGTGAAAATTGATTATTTATAATCAAAACTAAAAATATCAAATTTATTTTATCATCTAAAAATATTTTTTAAAATAAGATATTTTTGTTGTTTGAGATTTAAATAATTAGATATTTTCTACAAAGATTAAAATTCAAATTTAAAAATAGACTAATGTTATCCCCAAAAATTGGAGATCGATGACGTGGCAATAGAGGTGACAAGTGGCAGTGCATGGTCAGTAAAAGACACATTAATAGTCAATAAATATATTGGCTCCTCAGAGTTGTGATAAAATTTTGACTGGCTTGAAAAGTGTCATGACCGACCAGGCATGACCTTGTCCGACCAGTAGTGACATTACTGCCCAGGAGTGACATTGCTGCCCAGGAGTGACATTGCTGCCCAGTAATGACTTTGCTGACCAGAAATGTCATGCTAGACCAGTGTGCCATGTTAGACCAGAGATATGGCATGCTACACCAGAGTGCCATGTTAGACCAGAGATATGGCATGCTACACCAGAGTGCCATGTTAGACCATAGATATGGCATGCTAGACCAGAGTGCCATGTTAGACCAGAGATATGGCATGCTAGACCAGAGTGTCATGTTAGACCAGAGATATGGCATGCTAGAACAGAGTGCCATATTAGACCGGAGACATGGCATGCTAGACCAGAGTGCCATGTTAGACCAGAGGAATGCGTGTCCTACCAGCCAAGTGCGTGACTGTCCAATAAAGGTGTGTTCGACCATATTGAAGGTGATATGAATCAACCAGGTAGAACAGACTATGTCAAGATTCCCAGAAACAGCTTCAACAAGAATCGGTCTTGGCATACGCGGGAATATCTCATTTTTCCCACAAATTGGGTGTTCTGTTACATTTTGAATATTTTTGTAATTTAAATATAATAAGAATAATAAAATATCTCGATTCTAGGGGAGAGCAGATGTATGATCCTAAGCCTATAAATATATGGTTTATGGGATTAGAAAGGGACTTTCGGAAATTTTGGGTCTGAGTTTTCTAGAGAGAGAAAGTGCTTGCATCTGAAAGAATTCTTGTATTCTTGTAATCTGTACTGAAGAAACTCAGTTGGCTCAGTTCATCTGATCTTGAGTACAGATCTATAATTATAACTCTAAGTGGATTAGGCTATTACCAACATATTGGGGCTGAACCACTATAAAAATTGCATGTGTTATTTACTTTCTGTTCAAAATTGTCTGTGTCGTTTAATTTCTCTTGAAGGCTTTATCATTTTTGACGTTCTCACGTCGTTGGCCAAAAACGCGGTCAACAACTAACAACTTAATTTTAAATCTTTTAATATATTAAAATATTAGAATTAAGATATCAAATATTTAAGATATTTTCTTTTAAATGCTTTTTATTTTTATTAAATCTTTATTTTAAAATATAAAAATTTGTTTATTCTATAGTTTTTAATATTTAAATTATATGAAATTTGAAATTTGTTAGTTATATATTTTAATGGATATTTGAATTTGTTTAACTGTTTTGAGATATTTTAGGGTTGTTATAACTATTAATATTTTTTTAAAAATAATTAAAATATTAGCTTATTGTTGTAACAACACAATATTTTTTTTTAAAAAACAGTTAAGATATTTTTTTTTAATTTTAAATTTGTTAAATTTTGAAAAATATCATTTTTTTTCAACCAATTATTAAAATATTTTTTTGATGAAATTTAAATTAACATTGGTTAATTGTTGATAAATCCTATTTAAATTAAATTAATATTTTTCAAATTAACCTAAAACCAAGTTGATTGTTGATAAATGAAATTTATATTAATTTTTGTTAATAGTTGATAAATTTCATTTAAATTGACTTATTTTTGTAAAAATTTAATTAATTCAAATTTTTTGATAAATTCTAGATAATTAATTGTGGTATTTTTGCAAATGAAATCAATTGTGGTATTTTTGCATAAATTCATAGACTTGCTCATATGGTAACATGATTAGGCCCATCCAATTATAACATGTCTGTTTGCACTATATGTGGTATTTTTGCAATTGGGCTTAGATGCATATAGTGGCCCATATATGTTGCTAGATATATGGATTTCGACAAATAAAATATTTATAAAATGATAGGTTTTATTTGGGCCCATTAAAAAATGTAAAGTTTAAATTTCTCTCTTCTGGGTGATTCCAGTTGTGAAGACTCATTTGCTTTACATGACTATAGTGGGCCTAATAAATTAATAACAAGTAATAAAATGAAGGTTTAAATTCTTATTTTTTGGACCTTGTATGGAAGTAAGGGGGTCTTAGTAGTGGGAATGACATACTGGACCTAGCCCTCCTCCATACAAACTCAATTGTTAAGGCCCATTTACCTGAGTTGGACTTAATTGTATAGGTTCATTATATTAGTTAAACCTAAATATTGATTAGCAACAAATTAATTCTAAATTAATTGAATTTGTTTCAATGTGACACTTTAGAATTAATAAGAAATTGTAGGACTTTGGTTTTAAAAATTTAATCTTTTCAATTTTTTGGAGAACCATAGTCATTAATTTTCAAAAAATAAAAAATAAAAATACTATTGTTAATTTTATAATGAGCTTATTTTAATAATTATATTCAATCTCCACCGTTGGTTTAACAAAGTCAATAACTTAATGGGGCCTCGAGACGCTTTGATTCGTCCTCTACAGAAGGTGTTCATTAGTTATTTTGACAATGTTAGATTTCAAAAGATAGATAATTATAGGTCAAATTCTACTAGACTCACCCCTACGATGACTACTAGGACTAAATCTATGATTATCGAAACCGTGAGTCTAGCTCATAAAATAAGAGATTTTGTTTTATTATTTTGATCGAATAGTCGGTTGATAATAATGCTGTTCATTATTAAATAAGTTTACAACTTTATTTAACTAGTGATATTTTTTACTCTCGCCAACCAGGACAAGGATATCATAGATTAGTTAAAAACCTAGAGAAATAGATATATGATTATTTTGGTATTTTTTCTCATATCTTACAAATTTTTTATATATGTTGTGTTATTTCTTGAAATTTGTGTAAATAGAAGTTTTATTGAACAAAAGTAATTGATTTATATTTTTATTGATATATGGTAGTTTTAGGTATGGTTGTGTCTACTCCCATCCTTTCTCAACTTTCGATGGAGAAACTCACTGGAGAAAACTTCCTTAAATGGAAGCAAAACATCAACATTTTGTTGATTGGTGACAACTCCGAGTTCGTCATGACTGAGGAATCCCCAAAACAAGCACCGTCTCCGCACGTTTATGATGGCACCGTCAATGCTCGGATGGCACCGTGTCTGCACATTCGTGATCAACTTAACTATGGTCTGACGCAACTCATGAACAAGCATCAGACTTTCGAGTCTATCATGGGTGGACCTAGTAAGGGAGGAGAAAATAATACTACTGATGTTGCTGCTAATTCAGCTAAGGCTGAAACTAACCAAGCTTCGTCTTCAAAAGCTAGAAACAAAAGGAAAGGTGGACAAAACAACAACCCCAAGCCTGCAAAGGCTGCAAAGAAGACTGCACAACCAAGTGCACGGACGCCTAAGAGGAAGAATAAGAAAAACAAGAAAGGTCAAGGTAAGTGTTTTAACTTCAAAGAGAAGGGGCATTGGAAACAAGATTGCCCCAAGTTTCTAGTAGGGAAAAACAAAGGTAATGATCATAGTTCATTTATCTTAGAAACATGTGTTTTAAAGATTGATAAATCTGCTTGGATTATTGATTCTGGATCTACTAACCCTGTTTGTAACTCTTTATAGCTTCTTGAATCGTGGGAAGAAGTGGACGAAGGTGGCTTAAAGCTTAGAGTTGGGAACGTAGCGTTCGTTGTCATCCAAGCTAGAGGAAGAGCTCGTCTGAAGGTTGGAAATAAATTTTTAATTTTAAATGATGTATTTTTTATTTCGTATTTTAGTAGAAATTTAATTTCAATTTCCATGTTGCAATTAGAACAATTTGTTATGACTTTCACAAGTTCTAATATATCTATTTCCTTTAATAGATCACAATTGTGTATTGCATGTTTGGAAAATGAGCTTTATATTCTGCGACCTAAAGAACCCCTCGCTCTTAACAATGATTTATTCAAAGTAGCTAAACCTAGGAACAATAAATGTCAAATGATAGATAACGACAATATGACGTGTTTATGGCACTTGAGACTAGGTCACATTGGCTATGATAGGATTCAAAGACTTACAAAGGACGCGCCTTTGAGGGAACTCACCTTAGGTGAATTACTTGTCTATGAATCTTGTCTAGAAGGCAAACTGACCAAGCGTCCATTCTCTGCAAAGGGTGATAGGGCCAAAGAACCACTTGGACTTGTGCATTCAGATGTTTGTGGACCTTTGAATGTAAAATCCAGGGGTGGTTTGAGTATTTCGTCATTTTCATTGACGATTACTCTAGATACTCATGTCTTTACCAAATGCATAGGAAATCAGAAACATTTTCAAAGTTTCTGGAATTCCTAGCAATGGCTCAGAACCAATTAGGTAAAACGTTAAAGATCTTGTGATCTGATACGGGTGGAGAATATTTGGATATGCAGTTCCAAGATCATTTAACTGAACTTGGGGTTTTATTACAACTTACTGCCCCAGGTACTCCGCAACAAAATGGTGTAGCGGAACGCCGGAACAGAACTTTATTGGAAATGGTTAGATGCATGCTTAGTTACTCAACTCTACCAAATTCGTTCTGGGGACATGCAATTGAAACCATAAATGACACTCAATGTCGTGCCGTCTAAATCAATCCCCAAAACACCTTTAGAACGCTGGAATGGTCGTGAACCTAGTTTACGCCATTATAGAATCAGGGGGTGTCCCGCCCACATCCCGAGGAAAAAGGAAGGAAAGCTAGAACCGCGAATTGAAGTTTACATGTTTGTTGGCTATCCTAAAGGTACTCGGGGTGGATTTTTCTATAGTCATTAAGAAAATAAAGTGTTTACTTCTAATGATTGTGTCCAAAACTTCAAACCACGCAGCAAAGTAGTTTTAGAGGAGATGGTTAAAGAATTGGCTCCAACCAATGTTCCATCGTCATCAACGCAAGTTGATGATGAAATTCCCACTCTTCATGTCCAACCGACGCAAGTCGATTTCAATGAAGAAAGTACCAATATTCCTGAGCAAACAGTCACGGAGCCTCGTCGTAGTAGGAGGGTTTCTAGGAACCCAGTTCGCTATGGTTTGGATGGTGAAACTGTAATGCCCCAAATTCTTCGATGTGGTTTAGTGGCGGTTTAGTAGGCCGGGAGGACCGTAGTTGTTTAATTACGCCATTAAATGAATATATGCATGTTTATGTGAATTATATTATGATATGATGATATATGCATGCATGTGGGTCCACATTTGAAATATGATGTTGTTTTGATAATTTGGCCCATTGAGGGTAAATTTGTGTATTTGGGTGCATGATGTGATTTGTGAATGAGATTCCATCATTATGGAGATATATTCGAGCTATTCGGCATGAGACGGTCATTTTTAGTGGATTAGCGGTTTTGTCATAACGAGGTCAATTTTGGGGTAATAGGAATGTTTATTTGATGATACATTGGGAATATTTGAGATCAGGGTGAAATTCTGGAGATTTTGACTATAATGTCCCCGGGGGTATTTTCGGGACCCCGAGCATTAGGTTTTATTTGAGGTTACTTAAGCTTGAAGTAGCTATCAGATAGAACGTACGATTAGAAAACCTCTCGTTCTCCTTCGTTAGTCCATTTTTGCCACCCGAAGCATATTTGAAGAAATCTTGAGTTCTAGGAGTCAGAATCAAGTGAGGATCGAGGCATAGAGATCCTAAGAAAGATTAGAAGCTTCTTGACCGAAGGATTTAACAGAAAACAACCTAATCGAAGGTAATCTAAGTTTAAAGTTTTGAGTTTTTAGAGTTTCTAAGCTTTGAATTGGACTTTGTGAATTGTTGAGTTTTAGATTCGTTTGAACCTTGGGTTTAGAGGGTTTTGATGCATTGGGGAGCTTGGGAACCTTGTTTTGATGATTGGGGAATGTTTAGGTATGATTTTGGAAGTTTTGAGAAGTTGAAAACGCGTTTGGGAATGGCCCAGGGTTAGGGGCCGCGGCCCTAGCTCGAGGTTGAAGGAGGGGGTTCTGTTTGCGCTAGGCGCCGCGGCCCTTGGTGTTGGGCACCACGGCGCTTGCCTCTGGATTTTTTGGGGGTCGCGGCACAAGGTGCCAAGGCCGCGGCTCTTGAGCAGGGTTGAGCCCATTTGCATGTTTTGACCCCCGGAACATGGTTTTAGGCCTCGAGATCACTCCCACTACCCGGATTAGTGAGGATTGATGTCTCGGAGGCTAAATCTTGGTTTGAGAACCCTTGATTATCATGTTGTTGATGGTATCCTATAATGTGTTATGATTAGGTAACCGCTAAAGGACTAAAAGCTAAACTGTTCTCAAGGGTCGTTCTTTTGTTCATTTTAGCTCGAATCAGAGGTAAGAAAACTGCACCCCAAATGTGACATGCATGGTTGTTCATGAGGTATGTTGGCTGTGTAAATGTGGACATGGATTGAATATTGAATGCTTAGCAAATGTTGCTCACTTGTGCATGGTGCTGACTCATTAGTCAGATTTGGCAAAGGTGCTAGTATCAACTGTGAAGCTGTGACTCATTAGTCAGGTTCGGCAGTGGTACTGGGCACTGGTCACATTGTGCTGACTCATTAGTCAGGACGGCCTTAGCGTGTTCCATGCAAGCCAATAAAGATTAAATCTAATTGACTTTCTGCATTGGATGACTCAAAGAGCATTAATGCCGGACCGACCTCAAGTTCGATGAATATTAAAAGCGCTTGTGTGGCTTACCCATCAGTCACTCATTTGTTAAAGTTGAGACTTACCCATCAGTCTCTCATTTGTTGAAGGCTAGTGGCTTACCCATCAGCCACTCTTCCATTTGATTTAGTGACCTGCTTGTTAGTCACTCAGTATGGTTTACCAGAACCTCAAGTGATATTCACTCATCTGTTTGAAAGCTATGAGCTCTGTGTGATTATAATGATAATCACTTGATGATGTTTACATAAAATGCTATATTTTCTTGCTGAGCTTTGGCTCATGGGTGCTATGTGGTGCAGGTAAAGGAAAAGAAAAGCTCACCCAGCCTTGAGTGGAGAGCTTAGGTGGTGATGCGTACATATGCGGCCGCTTGACCATCACGGCCAAGGAGTTCTCAGAGGAACTAGGGGTTTTACCCTATTTTGGCCACTTAGGTCGGTGGGGTTTGAAATTTTGGAACAGTAATGACCTTTTTGAGTTGTAAATAACTTGCGAATCTTCTTGTGGGCCCATGAACAGTTTTATGTATCAATAAAACATATCCTTTCCTTTTTACTGGTTTTCACCTTAACCTGTTAATAACACTTAGAACACATTTTTAACCAAAGGACTCAGGCAATGGGTCAAATTTCTGGTTCACCGTTCACCGTAACTGTTCTGGGATAACCAGGGCGTTACAACTTGGTATCAGAGCAATGCCAAGGTTAAGGTTCCTGTAGACTGGCTGGGCATGTGTACACATCACTGAAGTCAAGCTCGACTCATGGTTTGGTAACTATTTATGTAGTTATGTGCATAACTGCCTAAATGTGGTGCTTGTGCTTTACTTGTATGCATGAGACACTGTGTTGAACCTGTGCCCCTGAAATATTATGAATTGTTATGTGATACATGTTGAGTGCTGAATGCCATAAACATGTATCTGCTTGCGAATATTGAATGACTGTGGAATATGATAATTGTCTGCTTGTTCTTGGACCGTGAGGCAGCAAGAGGTTTAGTTATTACTACCTGACTGGCCGTATTGATCAATGTTTCAGCAAGGTATATCAGAAATAAGAATGAATCCAGAACAGACAGATACTACAGCTGGCCAAAGTGATCAGGGCCAAAATAACAATTACAGCCAGGGTCAGGAAAATGACCAGTCTCAGATTCCACAACCAGCTCCTGCAAACTGGCAGCAGTTGTTTAATGACTTGCAGGCAACAGTGTTGAAACAAGGAGAGGAGCTTCGTCTCCTGAGACAGCAACAAGTGCCTGCAGTGGTTAGCGTATCAGAGGCACCTCCTGTGCCGGTGCCATCAGCAGAACAGCTACCTGAGGTAGGAAATAAATGGGAACCTCTTTATGAAAGGTTTAGGAAGCAACAACCTCCTGTTTTTTAGGGCAATGCAGATCCTGCCAAGGCAGAACAATGGATGAGTATGATTATCACTATCCTTGACTTTATGAGGGTAATTGGTAATGAGAGGGTGGCCTGTGCTACCTATATGTTTCGGGAGGATGCCCGGATTTGGTGGGAAGTGATTACCCAGACCAAGAATGTTAATGCCCTGAGCTGGGAGGAGTTTCAGACTTTGTTTAATGAAAAGTATTACAATGATGCCATCAGGGCAGCTAAAGCTGAGGAATTCATTAGGCTACTTCAGGGAAGTTTATCAGTTACTGAATATGCCTTAAAATTTGACCATTTGGCAAAGTTTGCCAACGAACTGGTGCCCACTGATGGGACCAAGAGAGAGAGATTCCTCCAGGGGCTACAGCCCAAACTAGCCCGTGATGTTCGTGTCACCACTGTGGCAGGGGTTACTACCTATGCACAGGTGGTTGAGAAGGCACTCACAGCTGAGAGTGCAGAGATCAAGATCTAGCGTGACAGTGCAGCCAGAAAGGAATTTAGGAGGACAGTTCCTCCATTTGTGGGTTCTGGTAGGGGTGTTGGCCCCAGTGATCAGAAGAGGAAGGTTCCTGATACCTTCCCAGTTCCAGGTCCTGACAAGAGACCCCGTGGTATTACAATGGGTCGTCCTGGGGGTAGTGAAGCCTGGAAGACTCGTCTTGAATGCCCTAGATGCAAGAGGCGCCATTTGGGAGAGTGTAGGGCAAAGGCCTGCTACTTGTGTGGAGCAGTGGATCATCTTAAGAAAGATTGCCCTCAGGTAGGGAGAGACGAACCCGGGAAGGTGGACAGCTCGGCCCCAGCTCGAGTGTTCACGTTGACGCAAGCAGAAGCTGAGGCTTCTCCTTAAGTTGTTACAAGTCAGCTTCTTAGTGCTGGAATCCCTTATAATGTGTTGATTGATTCTGGTGCTACACATTCCTTTGTTGCTAGTAGCATTATTGATAGATTGTGTAGACCTTGTGATTTCTATGCTGTGGGATTTGGTACTCTGTTACCCACTGGAGAGTTAGTGGTATCCAGGAGATGGGTTAGATCTTTGCCAGTGACAGTGGAGGGCAGAGAGTTGTCAGTGGACTTGATAGAGTTAGTTATGACTGACTTTGATATGATACTGGGTATGGATTGGTTGATAAAGTATGGGGCAACTATTGACTACAGAAGGAAGATGGTCACCTTTGAGCCTGAAGGTGAGGATCCTTTTGTATTTGTTGGTGTTGTGCATGGACCTCGCATTCCTATGATTTCTGTGTTGAGGGCTAGGGATCTATTGCAAAGAGGTTGCATTGGATTCTTAGCCAGTGTGGTTGACACCACTCAGGTCATGCCAGTGAGACCAGAGGATACTAGACTCGTATGTGAATTCCTGGATGTGTTTCCAGAAGATTTTCCAGGATTGCCACCACACAGGGAAATTGAGTTCGTTATAGAACTGGCACTAGGGACGGAGCCAGTGTCTAGAACACCATACAGAATGGCCCCAGCTGAGTTGAAAGAATTAAAGGTACAGTTGCAAGAGCTGTTAGACTTGGGTTTTATTAGACCTAGTTTTTCACCTTGGGGTGCGCCAATTCTGTTTGTGAAAAAGAAGGATGGTTCTCTGAGAATGTGTATAGATTACAGAGAACTAAATAAGTTGACAATTAAGAATAAGTATCCTTTGCCAATGATAGATGATTTGTTCGATCAGTTGCAAGGTAAGAAGGTATTCTCAAATATCGACCTTCGTTCTGGTTATCATCATTTGAGGGTCAAGAAGGATTTAAAGTAGCTAGACAAGAAGGAAAAGTTTGCAAGTTGAATAGGTCCATCTATGGACTTAAGCAAACTTCTCGTTCCTGGAATCTTAGGTTTGATGAAATAATCAAAAGCTATGGCTTTGAACAAAATATTGATGAGTCTTGTGTTTACCAACTGAAGGCAAATCAAATAGTGGTATTCCTGGTTCTTTATGTAGATGATATCTTACTCATTGGAAACAATGTTAAGAAATTTTCAGATGTGAAGAATTGGCTAAGCACTCAATTCTAGATGAAGGATTTGGGTGAAACAAGTTATGTTCTAGGTATCTAGATTATTAGGGATAGAAAGAATAGACTCTTAGCTCTATCTCAAGAAGCTTACATTGATAAAGTTCTTGAACGTTTCTCATTGACAAATTCCAAGAAATGACATTTACCGTCCCCCCATGGAATTCATCTTTCAAAGAAGCAGTCTCCCCAAACTCCTGAAGTGGAGTTGCAATGAGAAATGTTCCTTGCGCATCTGCAGTTGGACGTATGATGTATACTATGTTGTGTGCTAGACCAGATATCTGCTATGTAGTGGGAGTAGTGAGCAGGTATCAGTCAAAACCAGGACCGGAACATTGGATAGTAGTTAAGCATACCCAGAAGTATTTAAGGCGGACTATGGATTATATGTTAGTCTACAAGGGCGGTGTTTTGAACCTTGTAGGCTACACCGATTCAGATTTTCTGACTGGTATCGATGATAGGAAGTATACTTCTGGAATGATGTTTACTCTTGGGGGTGAAGCTGTGACATGGAGAAGCGTAAAGCCGTCTGCAATCTCAGATTCCACCTGGAGGCTGAGTACATAGCTGCGTCAGAAACGTGTAAGGAAATAGTCTGGCTAAAGAAGTTCTATTCAGATATTGGTGTTATTCAAGAAATGGATAATCTGCTTGTGTTGTTTTGTGACAATACAAGAGCAATAGCCAACTCGAAAGAACCTCGTAGTCACAAGAGGGGTAAGCATATAGAAAGGAAGTATCACATTATTCGAGAAATGTGGCTAGGGGAGATGTGAAGGTTATGAAGATTGCATCTGAAGACAATCTTGCAGATCCATTTATAAAGACACTACCAGAAGCTACATTTGATAAACATATCAAGGAAATGGGATTAGTAGAATTAAGTACTACTACAAAAACACCATTTTAGGACACTTTGTTAGGGAACTCACCTAGATGCGAGTCCTAAAAACAACTCCTGGACTTTTTAGGACTCGCATTTAAAGAATTTCTTTTAGGGCTCGCGGAGCGAGTCCTAAAAACTATGTGTATCCTTAAAGAATTTTTTTAGGACACACGGTGCAAGTCCTAAAAACTTATGTGTGTCTTAAAAGTGTGAATTTTAAAAAATCACAAATTCCCTCCAATCCCTCAAATCACACAATATTATAAAAAACACAAAAAACACTCAAATCACTCTCTCTCTCTCTCCTCGGTTGTCTCTCTCTCTCTCTCTCTCTCCCAAAGCTCCCTCTCTCTCTCTCTAGGTCGTCTCCGAACAGCCAAACGGTCGCCTTGTCGTCGCTGCCAAATGCCACGCGCCGTCCCATGAGATGCGCCGCCCCCCGAAATATCCAACCCCCAAAGCTCAGCCCCTCACACGCGGCCTAAGGCCCTCAAAGTGCATCTCGAAGTTTATGTGATTTTGTGTAATGACCCAACTATTTCTAAGACCTTGGACCATTAAAACTACTAGACATAGCTACTATTTCGATACAAACATACGAAATAACATGCCTTTATTGAAAACCCAAAATATAAGAAATAGCATGTCTTTATTAAAAATGTAAAATAAAATGTGATATGGTATGGGATCCCATTGTTTACAAAACATAAAACATGGCTTTAAAAACAAGTTAAAAAAAAAGGTTTAATGCGGAATTACAAAAGAGACATATTTCAAAAGACTAAACTAAACGTCATCCTCGATCGACACGCATCCCATCCATTCCATTCATCCTCAACACACATGCCATGCTACCAAGAATCATTCCACCTCCATAATCATTTTCCTACATCACACTCAAATAAAGGAATGAGCCTAATGCCCAGCAAGGAAAATCTACTAAAAACAAAACATACATCGTAAACATAAGCATAAGACTACATCAAATACTATAAAAGAACATAAGACTATCTAAAACATATATCATATATCATAAGCATACACTATAAAACATATGGCTACAAAAACATCTATTACAATGGCCATCATACATCTTGGGGCTTGCTAGCTAGGCAATCATATGCCCATAATTCTACAGGGCTAGTTATCTAAACAAGTCATATAAATTTATGGGGCTTGTTATCTAAACAAATCATATGCCCAAGGAATATACTATTGGGACTTGTTATCTAAACAAGTTATTTGTTATCTAAACAAATTATATGCTTGTTATCTAAACAAAACATATACCCAAGAACTAAAACATATCATACATATACATATCATAGCATAAACATATAACATATAACATAACATAACATATAAGCACATAAAATCTATCCTATTTTCCTTACCAACACCGGAATATGAGAACAAGGACGAGATTTGGAACACTCCTAAAACCAACAATACAAATGGTAAGTATTTCTAAAGAATAAATAATGAATGTGGAAACTAAACCATCAAGAAGAAACTTACCAAGAAAGAACTTAAGTTTCAAGAACCTAATCAAGAACCAATAACGAAAGTTAGGATCTAAATAAATGGAACTAAAGAAAACTAAAGAGTTTTAAAGAATTGGACTTAAAGAATAGGAGTACCTTAGTTGACTTTATGGATTGGTCTAACTCCAATACCGAAATACACTAAACCTCACTTCCCAAGTATTTTATAAAGCTTAAGAATGGCAAAGCCTTTTCCCAACCCAAGTATTTACCACTCTATGATAGTACTAGCACCTTGGAGTCTGATCACAGCTAAAGAGTGAGGACAAGGGCTGGGTTCTAAGTCCTATTTATAAAGTTCTAAGAATAAAAATCTTCTTTTTGGCTTTGAATAAAAATAATGAATTTAATTGAAAATATTTGAATATTCTTCAGTCAAAGGCTCAGGACTTGGTCAAATCATTCAAAGGTAGGTCTAAGGATTCAAAGCTTGTTTTTAAAAATTAAAAATAAAAAAAAAATAGAATCCTAACTTCTAACTTCCTAAATCTCGTAACTCTAAACTCACCTGTAGTAAAATCAACATAACTGGAGTTTTAGGACTCCGATTTAGACCATCTTTATACGGTTAGAAATCTAATCCAATTATCTACAACTTTCTAGAAATACTATTTTTCGAAATTCATAATATAACTAGGTCAAAAATAGGTCGGAGGTTACAGTATCCTAAAGTTACGGGAAAATCTATTTAATTATCTAAATAACAACCTAATCCACAAATTTCATAACTAACCATAAAATAACAAACTCTAATTCCCTAATAATCATGCTTATGACAAGTGTCATATTCTTATTGGATCTATCTAAACCTTAGGTTATAATAAATAATACACCTAGGACCAGCAATATTAATCAAACCTTATGTTATAATTAATATTCTTAAACTATAGGTTAAACTTATAAAATTCATAACTATTGCTATGAGTTTCCAACTAAGTCCCGACTTAAACGGAATCTAACATACTACAAACTAATACTAACTACTACTACTACTACTACTACTATCTAGATAGTTAAGTAAATATTATGGGACTCTACAATTCTCCCCCACTAAAAAGAATTTCGTCCCCGAAATTTACTTATCAAACAATTCCGGATACCGGGTTAACATGTCTTCCTCCAACTCCCATGTTGCCTCCCGTTCAGAACTATTACTCCATAGGACCTTGACTATCGGAAAACTCTTAGACCGTAATTCTTTCATCATTCTATCTAGGATGCTAGCCGGTCGTTCCTCGTAACTCAAGTCTTTCTGGAGTGCTATCATATCATATTTGAGGACGAGAGATGGGTCTGACACATATCTACGCAGCATCGAGATATGGAACACATTGTGACTATCTGCTAGAGCTAGTGGTAGGGCTAATCTATATGCAACTGCTCCCACTTTTTCTAATATCTCAAAAGGACCTATAAACCTGGGACTAAGCTTGCCTTTCTTCCCGAACCGCTTCACACCTTTCATAGGAGATATCCTTAAGAAGACTTGATCTCTGACTTTGAATTCCACATCACGTCGCTTGGCATCCGCATAACTTTTCTAACAGCTTTGAGCAGCGAGCATATGCTTTCTAATTAGCGCTACTACATCCTGAGCTCCTCTAACAGCTTCAGGTCCAAGTAGTTGCCTTTCACCTACCTCATCCTAATGCAACGGTGATCGACCCTTCTTCTATAAAGTAGCTTGTAGGGTGTCATCCCGATTGTTGACTAGTAACTATTGTTGTAGGAGAATTCTATCAGCGGCAAATACTTACTCCAAGATCTCGATGTAAACATCGATCCTCTATCGAATACAATTGTCTTAGAGATTCTATGTAGTCGTACTATTTCTTGGACTTAAACGTCTGCGTATTGATCTATTGTGTACTAAGTCTTAACAAACAGGAAATGAACTAACTTGGTTAATCTATCTATTACTATCCAAGCCGAATCATGCTGCTTACTTGTTCGTGGCAAACCCGTCATGAAATCTATGGCTATATCATCCCATTTCCATTCTGGAATGCTAAGTGGTTGCAATAAGCCTGCAGGCCGCTGATGTTATGCTTTCACTTGCTGGCATACCAAGCATTTAGACACATACTCCGCTATATCTTTCTTCATTCCTGGCCACCAATATAACACTTTAAGGTCGTGAGTCATCTTGGTCGACCTTGGGTGAACTAAGTACGGGGTATTGTGTGCTTCTTCTAAAGTCTTCCTCTTAATCCCTTGATCATTTGGCATGCATACCCGATCCTTAAATCTTAATAACCCCAATCCTGATATTGAGAAATCTGTGGCCTTGCCTTCTTTTAACTGCATTCATATGTGCTACCAATGTGTCATCATGCCCTTGCCCAATCCGTATATTTTCTAATAAACTTGACTGGATGGACAAGTTAGTCAGATTACCAATGACTACTTCTATTCCAGCATTGATCAACTCCTGCTGTAGCGACTTTTCTATTCCAGCTAATGATGGTAGACTTCCGTAATTCTTCCTACTTAGCGCATCGGCAACTACGTTTGCCTTGAGGCGTAGGATATCACCTTATCATTATGCATCAGCACACAACCCAATTCTTGCTTCAACGCATCGCAATAGACTACAAACTTATCATTGGGTGTCGGTACATAAAGTACTGGTGTTGAGCATATCCTTAAGCAACTGGAAACTCTCTTCACACTTATCAGTCCAATTGAACCTTTGCTGTTTCCGAGTTAGGTTGGTAAACAGAGTGGCTATCTTAGAAAAGCCTTCTACAAACCTCCAATAATAACCTGCTAGTCCCAGAAAACTTCTTACCTTAGACACGTTCTTTGGTCTTGGCCAATCTTTACAGCCTCTACCTTAGATGGGTCTACTACAACTCCTTCCTTGGATACTATGTGCTCGAGGAACGTTACTTGCGAAAGCCAAATTTTGCACTTTTTGAACTTGGCGTAAATTTGATGCTCCTTTAGTCGTAACAAGATCAACCTTAAATGTTCCTCATGTTCGACTTCGTCCTTTGAGTACACCAAGATATCGTCGATGAACACTACGACGAATTCGTCCAAATAATCCACAAAGACCCTATTCATTAAATCCATAAACGCAGCTGGAGCGTTGGTAAGACCAAAAGACATAACTAGAAACTCGTAATGTCCATGACGAGTTCTAAAAGCCGTCTTGGGATTATCCTCTTCCTATACTTTGAGCTGTGATACCTGGTCCGTAGATCAATCTTTGAAAACATGGTTGCCCCTCGGAGTTGATCAAACATGTCGTTAAGTCGAGGTAGCAGGTACTTATTGTTAATTGTCACCTTATTCAACTCGCGATAATCTATACACATATGCATACTTCCGTCCTTCTTCTTCACAAATAGAACTGGTGCTCCCCATCGCGAATGGCTCGACGCCCGTGATAGACCCTAAAACGGGTATGTTTAAAATATTTATACTCGCAAGCGCACGAATCGTATTTATAGAATAGTGTTCGTGTAAGCACGAGATCGAACCCAAAGGAGTTGTCTAAAATCGAAAAGGAAACTATTTTAAACCAAAATTAATAAATTCTAACCTAGCCCCAAAGATTGATGAGAATTTGTGATAAGAAAATAAACTAAAAGATAATAATAAAGATATTAAAGACAATATATAAACATAAATTAATAATAGAAATCAAGATAGTAAAATAAGATTATTAAGGATTAGAATCCACAAAATATAAATTTTATAATATTTATAAGTACATTGATTCCCAAGTTTTAGTGATAGTTAAGATAAATCAAACTATCATTTTCTAAATAGATTTATAATTTTAAGCACAAATTTCTTCCAAAAAGATAAGGGTCTGATTGGTTCGCGATTGAAAAACTGTATTTTTGAAAAGTGAGATTCTGAAATGAAAATCTAAATTTAGTGACTAAAAACATGTTTCTGAAAATGTGATTGGTTCAATATCTGTAAACTGTTTTTTAGTTTTAAAAAATTGAATCTGTGATTGGTATTAAATTTGAATGTGTAATTGGTTCAACTGAATCTGAATATTATTTTAATTTTATATATTCTATATACATAGGTTGTATAATATTAAATTTTGATTTATCAATAGATTTAATTAAGTAAAATTTAATAATATTGATAAATTAAAATTTAATAATAGTGCATTGATTAAATTCTCCTATAGGGCCTTCACTTTAAGCCATACCGGTGGGGCTCTCAGTGTTCTCGACCCGTGAACAGTTTTTGACACGATTTTTTTTATGACTATGTATATTGTAGCTATTTATGACATCCTGCAAATTTTCAGAAAATTCCGAATAGTTTACAGTACCGAAAATTATGTTCAAACATGTTGTTGCACGCGTGGCTAATTTTTTGATGCGCGTAGAAAGCAACATATTTGAACCTAGTTTTCGGTATTGTAAACTATTCGGAATTTTCTGAAAATTTGCAGGATGCTCTAAATAGCTACAATATACATGGTCATAAAAAAGAACCGCGCCGAAAACTGTTCAGGGGTCGAGAAACAGTGAGAGCCCTACCGGTAGGGCTTAAAGTGATATATATATTTATATATGGAAGACTTCTCAATGGTTACTATCCATAGATGTGTACTAACAATTATGATGATGTGACAACATAGTGATTTGGTATAGTAAGTCACTAATAAATAAATATTTTTTTTTCTACAATAATTTCGAATTTAGTTTTTTTTTTGTCATAATTAATGTTGTTTCCAACTAATGAGAGACACTAACTATATTTAGAAATTGACGAGAAATGAAAAGTTTACAATATTATAATTTTATAATAAATACACATTTTTCGTTAGGTAACCCTTCTAAAAATTTGAAAAAATCAAAATTTATATTTAGAAATATTAATTAACAATTATAAATATGAATCATTGATTTTAATCAAATAATATTAAAGTAATCATTCATATATAGTAATCATTAAAAATACACTCATATATATATAAATATATATTATATATACTAACACACACTAATAAGTCACAGTGAAAAAATTGAAAAATAGAGAAAACAATATTTTGGTGTTTTCAATTATATAGGCAAAAGTTTAAAATTATATTCAGATTTTGTTTTAGGAAACAACTAACCAATCATGAATTATTGTAGGTCCACTTATTTTTAGTTTTTGGAAACATAAAATTGAATCCTAATCACATACCAATCACACCCTAAGATTTTTCTTCACTTTTCAAAGTTATAATTTCAAAGCATTTAGTGTAAATCAATCTAATGAAATAACAAATAAATCAATGAACATTATTTATAAGGCAAAACATAATATTTTTGTTCTAAGCATGGATGTGTACAATTTAATGACACATCTTACACAAAGAATATTATGTATTTGCACTAATGAAGAACAAAGTTTAAATATGTGCTAAAAATCCAAAATACATGATATTTAAGTTGAAAGAAGATATTTGAAGAAGAAAATTCCATAAACTTTGTTGCACAAAATGGAAAATCAACATACAAAATAAATACTATCTAGTTACATATTGTTTCATCATCACCTTAATAATCTTTAAAAGATTAGAAATTCATAACTAGAATAGAAAATACAAACAAAAAAATTACAAACATAGATAGGAAAATTTGGAGGAGAAACCCCAAAAATTTCCTCTAAAAATACATAGAAAAATAACCAAAAAGAAGAAGAAGATGAAGAGAATAAAGAGGTTTTGAAATGTGTAGAATTTTTTATATGGTAACCTCTCCCTCTAAAAAATGGACACCCTAACTCCCTTATTTATAGCCAAAAAATGGGAATTAAAATAATCAATTTAAAATAATTAAATTGATTAAATTAATTTAATTAATTATAATATGGCAAATAGGGGTAAATTATAGGGTATAATAATTATGTTTTGGGGTAAAATGTGTAAAAAGTTGGGTAAAAAGTGGTATTTTTAGACATAAGGGGACAATGGTGCTTTTGGACAATTTATGGGCTCAAGATAAATAAAAGGCTGGTTTTGGGGTTTGTTGGCTGGCTGAGGCAGGCATTTGGGACAGCTTGGGTGAAGGAAGCTTCATTGATGCTGGCAGGTTTGTGGCAGTGGCTGGGACGTGGGTGACTTGGGCTGGCAGATGGGCCTTCGGGCTGGGCTTCGGTGGCAGCAGAGAAGAGGGCATAATTGATGCTTGGCGTGGATTGCTTGCTGAACCAAGTGGGGTGTTGAAGGGAGGGACAGCTGGCAAATGGCTGGGCAGAGTTGGCGTGGAGCATCAGGCAGGGAAGAGGCGTGAGATGCCTGCTGGGTTGACTCTCGGCTGGTGGCTAGGAGCTTCAGGTGGTGCATCAAGAGGCAACTGGGCCGAATGGGCTGGGCTGCATGGAGGATTGGTGGCATTGGCCATTTGCCACTTTTCTTCCTTTCTTTCTTGAAAATGCCACACTTTTCTTCATTCTTTTTCTTACTTTCAAAGTCCAAAATTGCAATAACTTCCCTACAAAATAAATATAAAATAAATCATAATACAATATTTTCAACTATAAAATAAATCAATTTAATTCTTTGAAAATATTAATTATAACTTAATTTATATTTTACATTTAAGTTCAGTAATACAACATTTTTTTACCTCAAATTCAACTACAATAATTCAAATAATTAACTACAACATTTTACAACAAAATAACTATAAAAACACATCAAAATATATAAAATCAAAATAAGACTAATAAATTCAAAATTACTTAAAAACTTAATAAATCAATTAAAAACTCAAGATTTAAGCAATAATTAGCACATAAAAAGTGGTAAAATAACTCTATTTTGTAGAGTTATCACACCCCAAACTTAATATTTTGCTAGTCCTCGAGCAAAAGAAAGATTAAAAACACAAACATTTTTTTTTTTTTTTTAAATTGGTGACATCAAATGTTTAACTCAAAAATTACATAATGGAAATAGTTCAAAGAAAAATCACAAATAAAAGTAAAGCTTATGTAATTAATTTAAAAAGTTAAAATTGTTTTCAAAATAGATACTTAACATACAAACACAAAAACTATCATCAAATTATTATGTGAACATTTAGACAAGCTTATGCAAACAAAAATAAATTAAATCTCAAGAGATAATCAAGCAAATTCTAGGATTTTTCAAAATTTTTTTTTTAGAGATTTAAATAATTTAATATTTAAATAAACTATATCCAAATATCACAAATTCGAATAGAATAGACAAGTGACATATTATGAAAAATATATATTTAAATTAAACAAAACTAACTTAGAAATTAAAAGTAAAGCTTAATAATTATTTATATTTTTCTAAGAACTAGGAACAATTTCACATTCTTATAATTAGAAAATAAAAATCACCAATATTTTTTTTTTTCAAACAAAACAAAGAAAATAATTTTTTTTTTTTTAACATTATATAACAAATGAAAATCACATAAAAAAAGAAAAACAAATAATTTTTTTTTTTAATTTTACAACAAATGAAAAACATGCATAAACACAAATAAAAACACATAAATACAAATAAAAATACATACACCTTACCCCCAAACTTAAATGAAACATTGTCCTCAATGTTTAATAAAATAGAAAATATTAAGAACTACTCCCTTTGAGGTATGCTTCCTTGATTTGGCTACTTTGTTTTCTTCTTTTCTTTACTTTTTGGGCAAGAAGTTTCCTTCAAGCTTTTTTGAAAAACATGAAACAAAAACACACAACAAAAAGTGAAATATAAAATGAAACATAAAAAGTATGGGTTGCCTCCCACAAAGCGCTTTAGTTTATAGTCTTTAGCTCGACTATAATTTTTTTTCTTTCAACCTACACCCAATCGATGGTGTAAAATTTCATTAGTAGGGTGAGTTATGACTTTGATGCAAATGCCATAAATAAGAATTGATAACATCACACCTACAAGAAAGTTAGAAATATGCAATTTTAATGGAATAGTAATAAAATAAGAAAATTGCATATCTATATTAGGCTCCTTTTCATTTTGAGAAAATATACAAATTTGTTCAATTATGGGCTCTTGAAATATAATTATATCTTTTTCATTTTCCTTATGAGCCTCGAAAATGATCTCATCCAACTCTTTGGTTTCATTAGGGGGTTGGATGCATATTACAAGTTCTTCAACTACTTCATTCTCTTTTTCACTTTGAATTTGACTATTTGGATTGGGAATGGGTTGGTTGGGATAAACTTGTTTTTCCGACTCTATAACAGTTGCAAGTTGTCCTACTATTGTCTCAATTTTTGAGATTGACTGAGATTGGGCTAGTAAGATTTGGTAGGTTGATTGCATAAACTGTTGTAGGGTATCCTCTAAAGATGGACTCGTTTCTTGTTCAATGGGATATGATAGGTCAGATTGGGCATGACTTTGATTATGCATGTTGAATTCATGCCCTATTGGAGACTGGGTATGACTACATGAAAATTTTGGATTATAGGTGGGGGCAAAATGGATATCAAAAGATTCATGCACATCATATATATCATTAGTTTCTCCATAATTTAAATTTGATTGCACATAATAGTTGTACTCAGAATTCCAACTATAATTAAAATGATCCATTTCAAGAGATTTTTTTTTTTTTTTAAATTATCACAGAATTTAAGAAGAGTAATAAACACAAAAATAAAATAAAAAATAAAATTAAGATAACATAAACAATATTAAAATATGAAAACAAGAGCTAGGACAAGACTTAAGTTTTTTCTTTTTTCTTTTCAAGTATATATATATATATATTTCAAGTATTTTTTTTCACAATAATAAGATAAACGACAACAAAGAAAAATGTAAAATTAAATAAGACTATAAAAAAAATTAGGCAAGAGTAGGGAGGCATAGCATGCCATCAACCATAACAAAAATAAGGTAAAAATTAGGAGGCACAAATGTCATCAACTAAAACATAAAATAAAAGACTAGGAGGCAAAATTGTCATCAACTAGTAACTTGCAAAAATAAAAAAAATAAAAATTACAACAAAATTAGGAGGCACAAGTGCCATCGGCTAAAAAAAATAAAAAGATAGATAGGAGGCACAAGTGCCGTCAACTAAAAAAAACAATAAATATAAATATATATAAGTAAGTTTTTTTTTATGGGTGGTAGAACCGTCCCAAATTTTCTTTTTATCTTTTTTTTTTTTTAGTTTTATAGATATATATTTTTTTTAGTTTTTTTTTAAGTGCAAAAAAATTAAAATAACTAGTAGAAGAATTCACTAACCTTGAGATAAATTTCGTTTCTTTTTTCTTGCAACTCCCCGGCAACGGCGCCAAAAACTTGATCGACCCAAAACAGGTTTTGAATGTGTAGAAATTATAGTTTAGTAGCCTCCCCCTCTAAAAAATGGACACCCTAACTCCCTTATTTATAGCCAAAAAATGGGAATTAAAATAATCAATTTAAAATAATTAAATTGATTAAATTAATTTAATTAATTATAATATGGCAAATAGGGGTAAATTATAGGGTATAATAATTATGTTTTGGGGTAAAATGTGTAGAAAGTTGGGTAAAAAGTGGTATTTTTAGACATAAGGGGACAATGGTGCTTTTGGACAATTTATGAGCTCAAGATAAATAAAAGGCTGGTTTTGGGGTTTGTTGGCTGGCTGAGGCAGGCATTTGGGACAGCTTGGGTGAAGGAAGCTTCATTGATGCTGGCAGGTTTGTGGCAGTGGCTGGGACGTGGGTGACTTGGGCTGGCAGATGGGCCTTCGGGCTGATGGGCCTTCGGGCTGGGCTTCAGTGGCAGCAGAGAAGAGGGCAGAATTGATGCTTGGCGTGGATTGCTTGCTGAACCAAGTGGGGTGCTGAAGGGAGGGACAGCTGGCAAATGGCTGGGCAGAGTTGGCGTGGAGCATCAGGCAGGGAAGAGGCGTGAGATGCCTGCTGGGTTGACTCTCGGCTGGTGGCTAGGAGCTTCAGGTGGTGCATCAAGAGGCAACTGGGCCGAATGGGCTGGGCTGCATGGAGGATTGGTGGCATTGGCCATTTGCCACTTTTCTTCCTTTCTTTCTTGAAAATGCCACACTTTTCTTCATTCTTTTTCTTACTTTCAAAGTCCAAAATTGCAATAACTTTCCTACAAAATAAATATAAAATAAATCATAATACAATATTTTCAACTATAAAATAAATCAATTTAATTCCTTGAAAATATTAATTATAACTTAATTTATATTTTACATTTAAGTTCAATAATACAACATTTTTTTACCTCAAATTCAACTACAATAATTCAAATAATTAACTACAACATTTTACAACAAAATAACTATAAAAACACATCAAAATATATAAAATCAAAATAAGACTAATAAATTCAAAATTACTTAAAAACTTAATAAATCAATTAAAAACTCAATATTTAAGCAACAATTAGCACATAAAAAGTGGTAAAATAACTCTATTTTGTAGAGTTATCAGCCCGGTACTAGTTCGATTGTGAAGTCTATCTCCCGTGTCGGTGGCAATCCTGCTAGTTGCCAGGAAACACCTCTAGGAATTCTTTTACAATGTGGAAGTCTCCAACTTTTAGTGGTGTTTCCTTTACCACATCCATAACGTTGGCAAAGAATGTGTGACATCCTTTTTCTATCATCCTCTGAGCTTTGAGAGATGAAATAAGTGGCGTATGTAGTCCTAAAACTTTTCCCATATAGCATCGTTTCTGACCGTCAAGAGTCTCGAACATCACTTGCTTACGTCTGCTATCGATGGT
The DNA here is from genome assembly GCF_963169125.1 of Humulus lupulus. Taxonomy (NCBI): domain Eukaryota; kingdom Viridiplantae; phylum Streptophyta; class Magnoliopsida; order Rosales; family Cannabaceae; genus Humulus; species Humulus lupulus. Next base: position 53,950,729 of record NC_084796.1, on the reverse strand, counting down.
TGTGCGATGCCTTGCTAGCCCATCCATGCCTAATATCATGTCGAAGTCTTTGATTTCCAGCTCTATCAGGTCTCCTTCTAGTTCTACGTCCTCGATTTTGATTGGTACGCCTTGTACTATCCGTAATGATAGGACTATTTTATCCGAAGGCAACTATGTCACAAACCTAGTTCTACAAGGTTTATCTAATTTCTCTATCATTCCTAACGAGATATACGAGTATATTGCTCCCGAATCAAATAATACAGAACATACATTATTAAGGATAGAAATCAAACATGTAACCAATTTATTGCAAGCATCAGCTTCTCCTTGGGTTAAACCAAATACCCTGGAAGGAACCATTGTATTGTCCATTTTCTCCTCTTGCTTGAGCTGGGGACACTGCCTCCTTCGGTGACCTTCCTGACCACATTTGAAGCATCCCTTGATGTTCGCATGACATTCCCCAAGATGTTTCTTTTGGCACTTAGAGCATTACGGGTATTCTACATAACCCGACTTATTGCCTCCATTGTTTGTTCGTGCTCTTTTATCACCATTGGCCTGCTTATCATCAGGATGCCTTCTCTTCTGGCCATTACTATTGCTATGCTGACGGTTGTTGTTGTGGTTGTTCCAACCATTCTGAGGTTGACCCTGTTGTTCAGGCTCGGGCTTACTAGCCTTATCCTTACTAACATTCGCCTGAAGCCTTTCTACTTCTATTGTCGTTTCTAGAACATCGGCATAGGTAGTATTTCCCAGGTTTTCTAGCTTAACTCCTAGCTCAATCTTTGGTCTAAGTCCTCTAACGAACTTGGTCACCCTCAGAAATTCAGTTGGAACCATCTCTGGTGCAAACTTGGCTAATCTGTCGAACTGCCGAGCATATTCTACTATTGTCAAGTTGCCCTTCTTCAAACTAGCGAACTCCTCGACCCTTGTAGCGATGACTACCGAGTTGTAATACTTCTTGTGGAACAGCTCCACAAATCTTGTCCATGTCATGGTGGTGACATCGTTAGTCTGCTGAACTAAGTCCCATCATATTCTAGCATCTTTCTTAAGCAGAGACGAAATGCAGGATCTTCGGTCCGCGTTTCCGAGATTCATATGCGCTAGGATCGGCTCTACATTTCTGAGACATTCTTCTGCCTCAAAGGGGTATGTTGCCCCTTCAAAGTTTGGAGCGTGTTGCTTACGAAACCGCTCATAGATTGGCTCAATGTGCTGAGCTGGGTATGGCGCATGGTTTGCCATTGGCCATCCCACATCAGGACCTACTTGATGGGGTACTTAAGCCATTTGTTGAGGCTGTGGTTGCGGTGGAGACGGAGGCTGAGTTTGTTGTCGCTGTTGCTGTAGTAATTCCTCCACTTGTTGTCATAGTCTTGCAATTTATGCGATGTTGTCAACTGGCGGCGGCTATGGTGCGCTTCGGTTGGCGGTAGAACACACTACCCTTCTGCGAACTGGAGGGGCTTCATTGCTCTCAGGAGTGGCGTTGGAGGCATTGGCGTTAAGGGTGTTCATGGTGCGGTTTTTCTCTAATTTTTTGGACCACACCGTATATGCAGTTTGAACAATTTTCCAAACGGCAACCCGGACCGCATAGACCTCAAACCGCATAAACCGCACCGCAAAAATGCAGTGTGGTGCGGTGCAGTGTGGGCGGTTTATACCTATCGCCAAATAATTTAACAATTAAATATTATAATTAAGAAAGATTCATAATAAATCTCATAACCATAGAGTGTTTAACAAAATAATTAAATGTACAACAAGCTAATAAGCTTTAAGCAAAACAATAAAAATATAACAAACTAATAACAAAGAAAAATGTAGTATAAAAGTAAATATCATTTTAATTTAGGAGGAATATCTTTAGATTGAAGTAGAATATGTGTTAGCATCCTATGAAACATTATATTTTTTTCTAGATATTGTGTATATTATATTATACTATATAAATATTTATGCATTAACTTTAAATGTAGTAAAATTGAAAAAATAATAAAAGAAAGTTAATATATATAATGATGTGGTGCGGTGTGGTTTGAACTGCATTTATAAAATTTAAAATCGCAAACCGCACCGCGCGGTTTGGCAAAAATACAAATCGTAACCGCACCGCGAAGGGTTCTAAACCACAAATTGCGGTGCAGTGTAGGCGGTTTGTGCGGTGTGGGCAGTTTTATGAACACCCCTAATTGGCGTTGTTGCGAGCAGATCTTCTGAGCGACATCTTCAGAAAAGTTCTAATAGTCGAGAAAACATATTAGAACTTACCCTAATAAACTTAATCTAAGCAAACATAACTCGGACCTATTAATTATGACTTCTTATGACAAATTTTATAAGCCTTCTTTTAATTAGGGTGTGTTTCTAAACCTTAAAAACAATAAGCCATCTTTATTATTTTCTAAGTGTGTTTCTAATTATCTTATATGACTTAATTCTCAGGCTCAAAACTCATTGTTGTTACAAAGTTAACCATACTGAGGGAGGGCTGGGATCAGTAAAATCGTTCCCACTACTATGGCCCCCTAACTCTGAATTTAGAACCTGGTTCATTGATTCGTATCCATCCTCACCGAACTTTGTCATTATTTATTAAATTTATTATTTATTATGATTGTAAAAGAAAATCAAACTCATACATGTCATTAAAAAATAACAATGGTATTTATTTGGAAAAAGGTTTTCACTATATACAATCATAAATGAAAAGATAATAAATAAAATAAATAATGAAAAAAAACTAATTTATATATATTCTTAACTGAAAACATAAGGGCTAATACACATAATCATAACAACTATAACATAAACACTTAAATTGGCGGTTAGATTCGGAGCTTGAGCGTGTGTTTCAAGGAGAACTTCATGTAAATGGACCGTTGCTCTGATACCAACTGTAATGACCTAACTATTTCTAAGACCTTTGACCATTAAAACTACTAGACATAGCTACTATTTCAATACAAACATAAGAAATAACATGCCTTTATTGAAAACTCAAAATATAAGAAATAGCATGTCTTTATTAAAAATGTAAAATAAAATGTGATATGGTATGGGATCCCATTATTTACAAAACATAAAACATAGCTTTAAAAACAAGTTCAAAAAAAAAAGTTGAATGCGAAATTACAAAAGAGACATATTTCAAAAGACTAAACTAAACGTCATCCTCGATCGACATGCAGCCCATCCATTCCATTCATCCTCAACACACATGCCATGCTACCAAGAATCCTTCCGCCTCCATAATCATTTTCCTGCATCACACTAAAATAAATGAATGAGCCTAATGCCCAGCAAGGAAAATCTACTAAAAACAAAATATACATCGTAAACATAAGCATAAGACTACATCAAATACTATAAAAGAACATAAGACTATCTAAAACATATATCATAAGCATACACTATAAAACATATGGCTACAAAAACATCTATTACAATGGCCATCATACATCTTGGGGCTTGCTAGCTAGGCAATCATATGCCCATAATTCTACAGGGCTAGTTATCTAAACAAGTCATATAAATTTATGGGGCTTGTTATCTAAACAAATCATATGCCCAAGGAATATACTATTGGGACTTGTTATCTAAACAAGTTATTTGTTATCTAAACAAATTATATGTTTGTTATCTAAACAAAACATATACCCAAGAACTAAAACATATCATACATATACATATCATAGCATAAACATATAACATAACATATCATAACATAACATAACATATAAGTTGTAACGCCCTGGATAGCCAAGACCGTTACACTGTGTATTTATAAAAGTGCTAGACTTGCTAATCAAGTCATTTAATTAAGAACGTGTTACTGAAACTATAAAGGAACTAGGGTTAAAATGTTTTGGTCTCAAAAGTTACATTTCTTATAAAGAAACATTTCCTGTTTGCACAGGATCCCAAAAATGTTAAGATTAAAACCGTTTACAAAAGATTCAAGAACTAAATACAGTATTAGCCATATTAAGGCAAAACAGGAAATTAGGCAATCTCAGTCCTGATCCACTCCTCAGCCATGGCGACCGAACAGCTGGCTATGTACATTCAACCCCGCAGCTCTCCTTCTCAGGATTGGTCCAACTTGCCCTTGCCTTTACCTGCACCACGTAGCACCCGTGAGCCAAGGCCCAGTAAGAAAATGTTGGAAAAACTTATACAGGATCTTTATTTATTTTCATGTATATCTAATATTAAACAAATTAATACGAGAAGCCTAAAACATGTTTCTAAAATTGAATTTAAAGAGAAACAAAGAATAGAATACTTACAGTATACGCAGCGGAATTAAAGAGTCATTCCTTCAGTTTCTCTAACTCTTGTATCCTCTCTGTCGCAGAGTATTATCAAGAAACTGAACTGATCTTCTATTTTCTTCACGATCTTCCAATGTATCCTTAGAACCACCTAGACTAGTGTGGGAAATTCTCAACACATGAGATAGATATAGAGAGAAGAAGAGAAAATAACAAAGCGGCTTAGAAAAGGACTTGTGTTTAGAGAGAATATAAAACTATCAGAAAATCTGACTTGTGTCTGAAATCTTCTCTCTAAGCACTCCTTTTATAGACTCAATTAGGCCATTTAATTTAATTAAAAAATCAATAAAATAACAGCCATTTTGAAGCCCTAGGTCGAAATTATCATGGGCTATAGGCCCGTGAAATTTCCCATTTGATTATAAGCCCATTAGACTTAAAATCAAGGCATGTATTATTTTCTATTGATTTAATTAATTAAATAATTATTTAAATCATTTATCAAATTAATTATTTATAATTTGGACCTTGATTTAAATTTATTTATTAATTTAGATACCAATTTATCTTAATTAATAAATCTTCCATAATTTCTCTTTTCTTCTCAAAATTACACAACTCTGTGAAACTATCCAAAATTGACGTGGTCAACTTTGATAATTCTAATTGATGATTAAATCAATTAATTGAGACTATCTAGATGATTTTATCCAAGGTACAATGGGGACCATGGGCCTATGAAATCAAGCTCCAATAAGTTATCATAAATCTAACAAATAAATTTACTAACTTATTAATTCCTCGTGACTCCACTATAGACTTGGAATTGCACTCTTGAATTCATAGAACGCTCTATAACAAATATAGATACGCTATTAATTATCCATTGTTACAACCATAATTGTCACTCAATCCTCTATAGACTTGGAATTGCACTCTTGAATTCATAGAACGCTCTATAACAAATATAGATACGCTATTAATTATCCATTGTTACAACCATAATTGTCACTCAATCCTCTATAGATGGTCTACAATGAGAAAGGACTAAAATGTTGTTTTACCCCTCATTGTATTTTATCCTTAAAACACTTAGTTCCTTGTAAATGATATTTCAGTAAACTAATTTAATTACTGAAATGAGATCTCTATCATTTAACACCTTGAACCAAACTAAAAGGAAACCATCGTTTCACTTCTTCATCAGAAGCTATAGATGTTCATATCTATGATTAACACTCCCACTCAATTGCACTACCGAGTTCCCAAGATGTAAGTATGGGCTAGTTCGTAGGGTAAGCTGGTAACGAACAAGTCAAAGAACTCAAATAATACAATCAGTTAGAATACTAACCACTCAGAATTGAGATTGAATTGACCTATGGTCAACTATATGATATGACTAGAATAGATAATAACGGTATGTTTACTTATCTTATCAACTGTCAATATCGGTCCTGTCCGATGTAACAAATACATCCGATCTTATCTACTTTGCCAATGTTCTGGAAAGAACATAACACTGTAATGTGTAAGTAGATCATATCGTAGATTGGCAAGTCAGTGTAAATTCGGTGCACTGACTAATCTTAGGACTAACTTATTTTGAACATATAATCATATTTATATTCCACTGTGATTACGTCACTATAAATAAGATTAGCTATATGCTCGGGATTTAATAGAAGTTTATATTAAACAAATAATCATGAAAATAAAACATGTGAGAAAAGTGATTGACCAAGTCAAAAAATGATTTCTATTCTTTTATTGATAATAAAATGAGATTACAAAGAATTTGGGTTTTAATTAGGGCATAAAACCCCAACAGAAAACACAACAACAGAGCATAAGCAATCAACAAACAATCCAATATCTCATATTGCATAACATATTCTCAACCATATAATCATTCAGCATACTAAACACATTAACTCATATCATACACCAAATCACAAATGATAACTAGGGTTAGCGCCCTCAGGCCGCACCCTCCATTATCCCACTGACTCCGGCTCGCTTAAACCGAGCTCAGTGATTATTAAGCTGTCCTCAGCTACCAGTGGCCAAGCCGCGCCCTGTGCGCAAGTATTGTGTACAGCACCCTTAGGCCGCTATCACATGTCCCATGGCATAATACCATCATTGAAATTTAACAGTTATCAGGAGCTCTTAGTCCCATCACATCACAAACATATAACCGGGTGCAGTTTTCTTACCTTTAGATTCGCTAGCTTTGATCACTTGACTCCTTGAGCACGATCTCTCTCGAGCCCTAGCACTCACGTAATCACAAACATAGGTCAAAGTCATCACCAAGTCTCAAGTCCAAAACCTAGCCTCGGGACCAATCCCGAGCCCCCGGGAGGTCCTAATTCCACCAAACAGGGTGGTGGAATCGAACCCTGAATCCTTGGTCAAAAACCCTTGTAAATAACCCTAAAATCCCTTTCTGGAAACAGGGCAGCGCTACAGCGCTCTAAGGAGGGCGCTACAATACAAGCAGAACCAAAATCCCCCAAAAAGTATGGCCTAGTGCTACAGCGCCCAAAGGCTAGCGCTGTAGCACTAGTCACAGACAGCCAACACCACATTTTCCCTTCCTGCGTTTTCCCCGAGCCAAACTTAACCAAAACTTCTCCAAACCTTCACCAAACTCAAAAACAAGTTTATTAACACACTCCACTCATCCCAAGCCTCCCAAATACTCAAAACCCAAGCGCATGCATCCCCAATCTCAAAATTCACCATAGTTGACCCTAAACTTAGAAACTCAGCAGAAACCAGTCAAGACATCAAAGTTTAAAGCTCAGATTTTATACCTTTGATGGAAATTCGATTTCAAGTTAGCCTCTAGACCTCCTTAGCTTGTTCTTCCTCAATTCCTTGGCTCCAACTTCCCTAGAATTCCCCATCAATTCAGCTTAGACACCTTAGTTAAAAATCAAAACCAGAACTGAAGAAACTTCAAGGTCTTACCTCAAGCAAATGGCCTATCCTTGCTAAACCCTTGCCAAATCTTCAAGCTTAGCTCAGAATCCTTATGGCTCAGCTTAACCTAGCTCCCTTCTGAGTTTTTCTCCAAGAAGAATGAAGAGAAATGGTGAGAGAACCACAAACCGACCTTAGGAAAACTACTCTGTTTTTCCTTCCTTTTCTTTTTCTTTCTTTTCCTTCTTTTCTTTCTTTTCAGACTTCTATTGCTTTCTACAAACTCCACTGAGCATAAAGCCTTAATTGAACCTATCTCTTATAAGCCAAATGACCATAATGCCCTCCCACTTAATTCTAAATCCTTTAATCCACTTAGGGGCATTTTAGTCATTTTACCCAATTCTCGCTAATTTCCTTGAGTGTCACTAATACCTTCCGCCTACCTCCCGATACCTAATTAATCACCAATTATATTCCTCATTATCAAAATTAACCTCAATATATTCTCCAAATTCCCATTTATACCCCCAGGCTCGCCCTGAGCCGAGTATAAATCCCCGCCGTGACTTTTCTGCTAATCTGCTCACTAGGATCGTCTCGAGTCACAGATCACAGATATATCCACATAATAATGTGGTCTCAACAGTTATCACATTTATATACAGTTATGCCCTCAATGGGCCAAAATTACAATTATACCCTTTCTACCCTAATCAGGGCCTACATGCATACAATTATTCAAATAGTCATATAACATGCTTTAAATCATAATCATGCATTTTACTCAATAAATCACACATAATTCCCATTATGCCTTCCAGGCACACTAATCAAGGCCCTTAAGCCCTATTAGTGAATTTGGGTCGTTACATAAGCACATAAAATCTATCATATTTTCCTTACCAACACCGGGATATGAGAACAAGGACGGGATTTGGAACACTCCTAAAACCAACAATACAAATGGTGAGCATTTCTAAAGAGTACAGAATGAATGTGGAAACTAAACCATCAAGAAGAAACTTACCAAGAAAGAACTTAAGTTTCAAGAACCTAATCAAGAACCAATAACGAAAGTTAGGATCTGAATAAAAGGAACTAAAGAAAACTAAAGAGTTTTAAAGAATAGGAGTACCTTAGTTGACTTTATGGATTGGTCTAACTCCAATACCGAAATACACTAAACCTCACTTCCCAAGTATTTTATAAAGCTTAAGAATGGCAAAGCTTTTTTCCAACCTAAGTATTTATCACTCTATGGTTGTACTAGCACATTGGAGTCTGATCACAACTGAAGAGTGAGGATAAGGGCTGGGTTCTAATAACTATTTATAGAGTTCTAGGAATAAAAATATTCTTTTTGGCTTTGAATAAAAATAATGAATTTAATTGAAAATATTTGAATATTCTTCAGTCAAAGGCTTAGGACTTGGTCAAATCGTTCAAAGGTAGGTCTAAGGAGTCAAAACTTGTTTTTAAAAATTAAAAAAAAAAAAATAGAATCCTAACTTCTAACTTCCTAAATCTCGTAACTCTAAACTCACATGTAGTAAAATCAACATATCTGGAAGTGTATGACTCCGATTTAGACCATCTTTATACCGTTAGAAAACTAATTCAACTATCTACAACTTTCTAGAAATACTATTTTTCGAAATTCATAATATAACTAGGTCAAAAATAGATCGCAAGTTACAGTATCTTAAAGTTACGAGAAAATCTATTTAATTATCTAAATAACAACCTAATTCATAAATTTTTTAACTAACCATAAAATAACAAACTCTAATTCCCTAATAATCATGCTTATGAGAAGTGTCATATTCTTATTGGCTCTATCTAAACCTTATGTTATAATAAAAAATACACCTAGGACCAACAATATTAATCAAACCTTATGTTATAATTAATATTCTTAAACTATAGGTTAAACTTATAAAATTCATAACTATTGCTATGAGTTTCCAACTAAGTTTCGACTTGAACCAAAATTCACGAAATCTAACATACTACAAACTACTACTACTACTCCTGCTGCTGCTGCTGCTGCTGCTGCTGCTGCTGCTATCTGCTGCTATCTAGCTAGTTAAGTAAATATTATGGGACTCTACATTTTGGGTTTTCCCAAACTTTCCAACCACTTTCCGCCCACCTCGAGCCACCGCGAGATGAGCCACCACCACCATATTCCTTGCATCTTGGGCTTCAAAACCCAAAAAAATTAGAACCAATGGCCACCGTGGAGTGGTGGCGCCACCACTTACTCCGTCCATTCTTTTAGGGCTCGCATCAATTTTTAGGGCTCACAATACGAGTCCTAAAAAATCTTAGTTTTTAAGGCTCTCAAATACAGGACTCGCGCCCCGTGAGTCCTCAAAACTTTTTTAGGGCTTGCGCCCTGCGAGTCCAAAAAACTTTTTTTTTAGTAGTGAAGGCATTAGTTTCAATTAGTGCAAGTGGGAGTTCGTTGGGGGTTTTTATGCCCTAATTAAAACTCAATTTCTTTGTAATCTCATTTATTATCAATAAAAGAATAGAAATCATTTTTTGACTTGGTCAATCACTTTGCTCACATGTTTTATTTTCATGATTATTTGTTTAATATAAACTTCTATTAAATCCCAAGCATAGTGGAATATAAATATGGTTTTATGTTCAAAATATGTTAGTCCTAAGATTAGTCAGTGCACATGATTTACACTGACTTGCCAATCTACGATATGATCTACTTACACATTGTAGTGTTATGTTCTTTCCAGAACATTAGCAAAGTAGATAAGATCGAATGTATTTGTTACATCTGACATGAGCGATATTAACAATAGATAGGATAAGTGAACATACCCTTATTATCTATTCTAGTCATATCATATAGTTGACCATAGGTCAATTCAATCTTAATTCTGAGTGATTAGTATTCTAACTGATTGTATTATTTGAGTTCTTTGACTTGTTCGTTAACAGCTTACCCTACGGACTAGCCCATACTTACATCTTGGGAACTCGGTTGGGAGTGTTAATCATAGATATGAACATCTATAGCTTCTGATGAAGAAGTGAAACAATGATTTCCTTTTAGTTTGGTTCAAGGTGTTAAATGATAGAGATCTCATTTCAGTAATTAATATTAGTTTACTGAAATATCATTTACAAGGAACTAAGTGTTTTAAGGATAAAATACGATGAGGGGTAAAACGATATTTTAGTCATATCTCGTTGTAGATCGTCTATGGAAGATTGAGTGACAATTATGGTTGTAACAATGATTAATTAATAACGTATCTATATTGCTTATAGAGTGTTCTATGAATTCAAGAGTACAATTCTAAGTCTTTAATGGAGTCGCGATGAATTAATAAGTTAGTAAATTTATTTGTTAGATTTATGATAACTTACTGGAGCTTGATTTCATAGGCACATGATCCCTACTATACCTTGGATAAAATTATTTAGATAGTCTCAATTAATTGATTTAATTATCAATTTGAATTATCAAAGTTGACCAGGTCAATTTTGGATAGTTTCATAGAGTTACACAATTTTAAGAAGAAAAGAGAAATTATGGCAGATTTATTAATTAAGATAAATTGGTATCTAAATTAATAAATAAGTTTAAATCAATGTTCAAATTATAAATAATTACTTTGATAAAGGATTTAAATAATTAAATTAATAGAAAATAATACATGCCTTGATTTTAAATCCAATGAGTTTATAATTAAATAAGAAACTTCACGGGCCTAAAGCTTATGATAATTTCGACCTAGGGCTGTTAATTGACTATTATTTTATTGATTTTTTAATTAAATAAATGACATAATTGAGTCTATAAAAGGAATGTTAAATGAGAGTTGAAAATATAAGTCAAAACATAAGCTGAATCACAAGTTTCTGATAGGTTTTAAATTTTCTCTACTGCATAAGTCATTTTTTAAGCCTCGTTATTCTTTTCTCTTATTTACTCTGTATCTATCTCAGATAGTAGTGATTATGGTGTTGTTGTCTTTCTCTTCGTGGTGAGGTTGGATACTCATTCCTGTTAAGGTATACATGTTTGTTCAATGATGAGTTATGTCAATTTGAGAATTGTAAATAAATTATGGGGGTGATTAACATGTTTTGACTACAATAATGTATAAAATATGTATAACATGTGATGAAAATAAAATAAAATAAAGTAAAAACTATGTATTTTGATTTGTTAAAAAGCCATATTCAAATAAGGATAAGCTAAATTACCAAAAAAAAAAAAAAAATTGGAAACATTTCTCACGCACAAATAAATAAAATGCTAGAAGCATATCCTTTAAGCCTCTCCGTGGCTAAATACAAACAAAAAGAGAACTGTTGGGTGCTCTTACTAGTTTTATGTTATTCCTAACAAGACAGAAAAAATTAAGATGAGGACACGACTTTTTGAGATAAAGGATCCCGTCCCATATTAATAAATGGATAAATTAAATTAATTAAGTAATTAAATAATTAAATTTGATTTTAAAATTTATATATTTAAGAGTAGTTGGAATAAAATGACAAAAATTTATTATATGTACAAATTTAAAATACAAATTACTAAATATGTACGATTTCAAAATATAAGACTAAATGAGTATTATTGTAAACACAAAGTACTAAAGCAACACTTTACAAAAACACAATATACCAAATGATTACCTACCCTATAATATATAAATTTTAAATCAAGCATTGGGAGGGTATAGAAAATTCAATCCTAAATCCACACGAAAGATAAATAATCATATGACATCATCGTGGGTTGGATTAGGGGTGCTCGGGATCCAAACCAATTTAATTATTCCGAACTAATCCAAATCAATCAAATTATAAAAAAATTTGGATATCCAATTATAATTGGATTAGAATGAATTTGAAAAGCTAGACGTTAATTAGATTGGATCTATTGGCGAATGAAAATGTGAAAATCCAATTAGGAGCTTATCCAATCTAATTAATTACAATTAAAATATATTTAATTGGATTGTTGTTATTTTTGGATGATTAGCACTTTGTAGATGTTGTTGTGTGCTCGTGTTATGTAACTATCTAAGTACTTTAGTTATTAGTTTTGAGACATTAGTTTTAAATTTGAACGATTGTGTTGTAAACTTAATATTGAACGAGATAATGTGGTAATTGTAAGGACTTAATCTAGTATCATTATTAAATAATGTTTAGTTTGTTGTATGATTTTCTTTGGTATGTTATTTATTTATTAATTTCTTTAATATTAAAATTTAAGTTTGTTGACTGACTTTTTCACTATCAACCTAATCTGAGAATTTAAAGAATGTAATAGATAAGAACACAAGGATTTTACGTGGTCCAGGCAATAAAAGAGCCATAATCCACGAGTCACTGATATTTAGTGAGCTTGAGGCTTGTTTGAGCAAGTTCCAATGGTGATTCTCAGACAGTGTATATATTGCACTGAGTTACAGAGTTTCTCTCTCTTAAAATTCGAATCATCTACAAAGAGATACCCCATCCCTATTTTTAGAGGCAGGGGTCATTAATGTTAATCATCTATCATTAATACAAATTCTCTCATCGTGGGGTATTAATGTTAAATTAATACAAAAAAGGTTGCACTAAATAGAGACTACAACCCATGTAGATTGAACGGGCCCATTGGAGAAAGTCGCGTACCAACTTTATGGGGAACATATCTTTGACTGTCAGGGTATGGCGCACGTTTGCCCATGTCAAATGACATTGTGGGAAATGTCGATTGTCGATGGTACGAACTCGACACCACTAATTGAGGCTCACCAAAAGCTGTCAGATGATCTTCTGGTGGCCTATACCCACAGTGACTGACACTGACATCTACTCCAAGTTTGAGGACCAGAATCCTAGACCTAAGAGATGAGCGAGTGAAGAGAGCCTCTCAGGAGTTGGCCTTACCTGGAGACATCATCGCCTCGAAGATAGGCCTTAGGGTGTGGCCTCACTTGGAAACATCCATGACTTGGAGATTGGCTCGAGACATGGCCTCACCTGGAGACATCCTCGCCTCGAGGGCAGACCTCGGGGCGTGACCTTACTTGGAGACATCCACGACTTGGCCGGATTGAGCTTTCTGAAAGAGTTTACACTCCGAGAACTTCATGTCTTGTCTCTAATTACTCCTAATTGACATGTGTGGGGTGGTGAAAACACATACAAAAAGATTCAAAAATAAAATAACCGATTGGAATGAATTTTGAGGCTAAATTTGATGGATTGGAAGATGATTTCGACATTCAACTTTTAATATTGAATTGTATAAAAATTTGGATAGAATCGAATGAGCATCCCTACGTTGGATAGCTTCAAAATGGTGACATTAAAAAAATAAAATATTAAGGTGCACCTATTGATAATATTTAGTCATTAGAGCACTCTCAATGGAAGAGGTAAAATGTTTAATTATTTATAATATAGAGAAAAAATTGTTAAATAGCCTTCAATGAGTGATGTAAAGTTATATTTTTTTTACCTAAATGAATAATATTTCTTTATATGTAGTGAAATACTATTCATCAAGCTATAAATATTTTATTATTTTTTTATAAACTTTTGTATATATATATATGAGTGTGATACTATTATATTTAATTATTTTATTTCTTAAAATGAATAAAATATTTTTAAAAAATATAATATTTAAATGATGTAGAGAAAAAAATAGAGAAGTTGATATATGGTATAATGTAAAAGTTTGACATAAATTATAAAAATATGTTTTGGTGATGTATTTTGTAATACATTTTCTCTATAATATTTAGCTAAAACTCACAAAAACACCTTCTATCAGCTCCTTTATACATATATTTATAATAGGTATGCACAAACTCCAATTAATCTATATCTACATTTACATATTTTTTATATAATATTTTAATAAGGTGTGTATGTAATTTTAAAATTAAATTGGAGTAAAAAATATATAGTTAAATCAATTTCTCCTTGATTCGAGGCATAGATTTTAACAAAAATGACCCGTGACGCAGTGTTTCACATGGTACATCGAAAAATTCAAAACCATTGATATAAAGTGAAAATTTTAAAAATATAAAACTGCTTGTATTCCGGCAAGTGGGAACACTCCCTCAAGAGTATGCAAGTTCCTAAGCTACCTACCTAAATTGCACGTTTTTCATAAGACAAAATAATGAACTTGGTAGGTGAGAGTGAAAACAATGTTTTCACATAGTAAAAAAAAAAAAAGGATTGACCCGGATAAGTGTAATGCCTCATTAATTAATAAGAAAACAATTTGATGCTCTTGGTGACCTTTATATAAATGCTAAGAATCCTACATCCACAACTACATCTCAGCAAAATTATCCTTCTGGCTATTAAGTAAATACTTCCAAATCTCCTGGTTTCATTACTCATTCCAAACTAATATCAATGTCTTCCAACAAGGCTTTCCTCGCGTTGCTACTGTTGGCACTTGTGGCTGCAACAGCTCATGCTCGTGTGGACTTTGTGGGGCTTTTTAATAATGGTCCTTCTCCCTATTGTCCTCCTCCTGGTAAGTTTTTCACATCAACGGCTAGAAGGGGTACTTTCTTTTTAAACAATTAGGACAACAAATCTTGAGAAAAGAATTAGTTGCCGAGCTTTGACACACGGAGAATTAGTGTAAATGATAAGTTTTATTGAAACTTTCTCATTGATAATTTATATATGCGTGCTAATATTTTTATATTCAGGACCAACGGTATGTGGAAGCTGTGAGTGCACCGGGGAAGCTGGGAATTTGGTGTGCATTCGTAGTGACTCGAGAAAAGGAAAGTGTCCGTTAAACTGCAGTGGAGGTTGCGCTTGCGATAGGTCTCTGTGCCCCCGTTGTTGGTGCTCGTATGAGGTCCAGGCATGCCCAAAAATCTGCCCATCCACTAGCACCACAGCCGAAGCCAAGTTTGAGGATCTTCTTGCTTTCAAGACAGATTAAGTTGTAATCGGTACTGATGTCGTGTTTCATCCTTAGTTGTCTTTTCTATGTATCCAATCCATGCTTACTATGTTGTTTCAATCACTTGTGTTGAGGCTTCTACGAAAATGTGTAAGCTTGTCTTTTAAATAAAATGTAGCGTTGCTTTCACCTACACTTTTTTTTTTACTATTAATTATTATGTTGGTGAAAGGTAATTAAAATAAACAGGGCACGCTAATCAGCCTAATTGAATTATAATCGCGGTTATCACTCTTCATTGGACAATAGATCTCTGCCACGGGTATATATTTTTTTTTTGAGAAAGAGAAGATGTCACGATAGAATTTTATCCGGAGTACATACTGTGTATTTAGTCTCCCAAAATTCTGTCTTTTCATTATTTTTGTCTTCAACAACCAAGGAAAACCGCACGTCTCTCTCTGGCAAAAAGAAAAAGAAAATACAGACTAAAATAGTTTTTTTTTCTTTTTCCAATTGGATTATCACTTGAAAATGAAATGAAAATAAAAGAAGATTATGTTGTAAAATACTTGTGTGATAGTTAATTTTTTTTTCCTGAAGATGTAATGCTTGTTTATATATTTTTATCCTGCATGGAATTGATTTGAATGATTTTTTTCACAATTATTTAGTTGAGATTTTAATGCTGACTTTTTTTTCTGTTCTTTACCCGAGTCTCGTGGCCAAACAAGAATTCTTTTTTTTTCTTCTTTAGTTCTCTCGGATATGAACTCATTTTTTTTCTGTACAAACTCAAATGCAGAAACACTTTTTTATTATTTTTTTCTTATCTTTCTGTAATGATATGAAACTCTCTTTGAAGGGAGAGAAAATTTAGAAACAAAACAGAGATTAAAGGCAAATAATCAATTTGATTTGCAAAATTTGTATTAAAGAGATAAAAACAAATGTTATATATATATGTTATGCAATGTCAAAGTTAAGATTACTCCAATTACAAAAAAAATAAATATAAAAAATACAGCAAACCCAAAAAAATAAATATAAAAAATACAGCAAACCCAGATCTTTTAGTATTCGTTGTTGGGGTGAGCATCGGTCGGTTTGGGCGGTTTTTTTTACAAAAAAAATTCAGAATTCGGTTTTCGGTTCGGATTGGTGCAATCCAAAAATCGACCGAACCAAATCAATTTTAAAAAAAACCGACCGTTTTGGACCGCGGTTTGGTCGGTTAAACTGACCAAACCGAATTGATTTTTTTTTTTTTTAAATTTTTTTTTTTTGAAAGTTTTAGTTAAAAAATTAAAAATTTTGGATGGTTAGAATCCATTTTTGTGTGTTTTTAAAACATAAATATATAGAACATAATTACATTGACAAGTGCCTTAAGTTTTTTTTTTTATTAAAAATTATATAATATTATATTATTATTTTATTGTGTTCGGTCGGTTTCGGTTTTTTTGGTCGGTTCACCCAAAATTTCCAAACCGACCGAACAGTGGCGGTTTGCACTGTCGGCGGTTTTTTCGGTTTTCGGTTTAAACGGTTTCGATTTTTTCGGTGTTCAGTAAGTTGGTGTATACGGTTTTTTCGGTTTTTCAGATTTTATGCTCAGCCCTAATTCTTTTGTTATCTTTTTCAACCAAGAACCTCTATGAAATTAATAGGTACTATAAAATTTGGTGGGTGTAAATGGTTAATTTATTTAATTTTTCTGAAGAAAAAAAATTGTGTAGTTAATTTCAGATTAAATATCATTTATAAAATGGAATAAGAGAGAGAATAGATCAGTAGAAAAAGAAAAAGAAGAAAGAGAACACTGTATTTGTGGGTCCCAACATGATTTGCAACAAAATAAATCAATTTTCAAATTTTTTTATTCCACGTGGCCATTAAATCAGACTGACAGGATCGTTAAAAATTTCCACCGTGAGGAATATCTTTGCTCTTGGTGGAATTTTTTCCCGAGCCATGTGGCAGTACACTTGACTTGAGTTGAATATTTTCTTGATAATAAACAAGCATCCAGCTATACTCATATTCAATTTACTTAATACCCTACTTTTCATTTTCTTGATTATTTGGCTTTGATTTAAATGAAAAATAGAAAAACGGAAATTTATTTTCTCCTTTCGTGTTCCTCTTCTCTACCTTTACTATCTCTCTTTAGTTCCAGCTCTATATTTTAAAACCTTCGTATGCTAATTAAGCAGCTATAATCATCAACAAATTTAATCATTTCTCAAGTTAGAGAGAAAAAAACAATTGAATTTAAGGATTAGTTTCTACAAAATTCCTCTTTTTTTTTATTTGTAGCTAAGAGGAAGAAGACGTGGAAAGATGTGGAAAGAGGCTTGGTGATCGAATGCTATCCCCAATTTCTACACGTTCTATCTTTCTCTCTCTAAATATATGTATATATGGCTTAGCTCTTTTTTTTTTTTTTCTTGTCTTCGTATATATACATATCTTTTTTATATAATAAGTATGTATATAACTGAAATTCTTGATTTTAATTGTTTTTTATTTTTTTTAAGATTAACTTTAATATAATATTTTTATATTTAACAGAATATTCTTATATTTAACAGTAGTTTCTAAACACTTAAACTTAAATGAAATAAAATAAAGAATTAAAAAAATTAAAATATGATACTTTTGAGATATTTTACAATGATAATTATTTAAAAATAATTAATAATTAAAAATAAGATATTTTTTAAATATATTACAATGATAATTATTTTTAAATAATAAAGAATTAAACAAATTAAAATATGATATTTTTGAGATATTTTACAATGATAATTATTTAAAAATAATAAAATCATATATTTTATAACTTAAATAAATATTTAATTAAACTTAAACTCACTTATTAGAATAATATCATATTAAACATATAATATGATATACTTTGAATTAGCAACAAATTATTTTTTAAAAAAAAAACTAGAAAGAAACTTAAATTTAAAATCAACGTATAATATTTAATATTACATTAAAAATATAATATATAATCTCTTGTTGTCACTCCTAAATTCATAAACTAGAACAAACATAAACTTAAACAAAAATAAATAAATTATTTAATTAAAATAGGATATTTATTTCAAAATTTATATGATATTAATATAAATTTAATAAAAATAATTAATAAATTCTATACATAAAACTAAGCAAACATGCATATTGCACGTTGCTTGTATCTAGTATATAAATATATATACTAGATACAAGCAAAGTGCATTGCAAGTATTGCTCGTTTGTTTAGTTTTATTTAAATAATCTATTAATTATATTTATTAAATTTGTATTATTGTCATATAAATTTCAAATAAATAAACAATATCTCTTCTATATAAAAAGTGTAGATAACAGAAATTCATGGTTTTAACAATTTTTTATTTTTTTTCCGTTAACTTTAATGGAATATTCTTATATTTAACAGAATATTCTTATATTTAACGGTAGATTGTAAACATGACTTAAGCTTAAATAAAATTAAACAAATTAAAATATGACGTTTTTGAGATATTGACTTAAACTTAAATAAAATAAAATAAATAAATAATGAAGCAAATTAAAATATGATATTTTTGAGATATTTTACAATGATAATTATTTAAAAATAATAAAACCATACGTTTTATAACTTAAATAAAATTTAAGTTTTAAACTTTACGTATTAGAATAATATCATATTAAATATATAATATAATATAATCTACTATCAACTAGCAACAAAGTTAAATTTAAAATTCACGTATAATATCAATATTATATTAAACATATGATATATAATCTTTTTTGTCACTGCCAAATTAAAAAACTAGAACAAACATAAACTTAAACAAAAATTAATTAACTAATTAAAATAGTTGATGCATGTATAATACTCTACACTATGACTTTTTCTATTATTATTTTATTTCTATTATTAATTTATTTTTAAATATTATTATAATTTATATTACATATGTTATGTAGCCATGTAAATGTATATCTTCTATATAATAAGTGTGTAGATAACGGAAATTCTTGGTTTTAACGGTTTTTTATTTTTTTAATGTTAACTTTAACGGAATATTCTTATATATAACAGAATATTCTTATACTTAACGGTAGTTTGTAAACACTTAAACTTAAATAAAATAAAATAAATAATTAGAAAAATTAAAATAAGATATTTTTGAGATATTTTACAATGATAATTATTTAAAAATAATAAAATCATACGTTTTATAACTTAAATAAAATTTAATTAAACTTAAACTCACTTAATAGAATAATATCATAGTAAATATATAATATAATATGCCGTCAATTAGTAACAAATTACTTTAAAAAAAAATAGCAAAAAATTTAAATTTAAAATCCACGTATAATATTTAATATTACATTAAATATATAATATATAATCTCTTGTTGTAACTCGCAAATTCAAAAACTAGAAAAAACATAAACTTAAATAAAAATAAATAAATTATTTAATTAAAATAAGATATTTATTTAAAATTTATATGACATTAATATAAATTTAATAAAAATAATTAATAAATTCTATAAATAAAACTAAGTACACTTGCCTTGCAAGTTAATTGTATCTAGTATATATATATATATATGTGTGCCAATGTTGTATTTAGATGTCATATATGTAGAGATTAATGATATAAATATTTATATATACTATAGAACTATTGTTGACTGCGTTTTTAGCCAACGACGTGAGAACGTCAATAACGACAAGCCTTCAAGAGAAATAAAAACGACAACAGACGGTATATACAAGAAAAGTAAATAACACAGGAGATTTTTATAGTGGTTCAGCCCCGATTGTCGGTAATAGCCTAATCTACTTAGAGTTGTGATTTATAGATCCGTACTCAAGATCAGATGGACTAAGCCAACTGAGTTTCTTCAGTACAGATTGTGAAAATACAAGAATTCTCTCTAATTTCAGCACTTTCTCTCTCTAGAATAGACAGACCCAATTTTCTCTCTCTAGAAAGAAGAAGCAGAAGAAGCCCATCTCTCATCCCATAAACTCTCTATTTATAGGCCTGGGATCCTCAACTGATATCCCCTTATGATAGGGATATTTTATTATATTTATTACATTTAAACATTCAAAATTCGAAATGTAACAAACCCCCCATTTGTGGGAAGAATGAGAGATTCCCGCGTACGTTGTTGGAGTTGTGTCTGACTTAGTCTCCTCTAGCTAGTTGGTCCACCTCCTACTCACTACCCATGCAAGTGCTGGTTGAACATGCATGGTGGTAGGACATGTTTTTGGTGGGTTGAACGTGCATGGTGGTAGGACATGCACTTCTCTCCTCTAACATGACACTCTCCTCTAGCATGCCATGTTCCTCCTTGAACCAATCTCCTTGGCTTCTCCTCGGACCAAGGTGGTCCAAGGCAACCTCCTTGGCACCTCACCTTGGATAACATTGAGGCAACCTCCTTGGCACCTCACCATGGACAACATTGAGGCAACCTCCTTAGCACCTCACCTTGGACAACATTGAGGCAACCTCCTTAGCACCTCACCTTGGACAACATTGAGGCAACCTCCTCCATAACATCTCACCTTGGACAAGGTCAAGGCATTCTCCTTTAGCATCTCCCAAACATGTCCGATCGAACATTGTATAGGCTCTCCTTATCAAAATCTAAGTCTCCTTCCTCTTGCATGAGACTTCTCCTCCTTAGCTACTTACCTTGGACATGTTCGAGCCAACACTTAGGAAACCTTGGGAGGCTTGCCTCCTACACACCCTTGGGGTCTCTTAGGACCACATCCTCCTTGGGGTCTCCTAAGGCCACTTTCTCCTTGGGGTCTCCTAAGACCACTCCCTTGGGGTCTCCTAGGACCACATCCTCCTTGGGGTCTCCTAGGACCACTCCCCTTAGCTCTCCTAGAATGCATTCTCCTTAGCCTCCTAGGATGCATTCTCCAATTTTTGGGTATAACAACTATAATTCATTATATATATATATTAAAAAAAATGAACCAATTTTTATTAAAATTATAGACAATATTTTGCCCTAATTTTTTTAATACATTTATGTCATATATTATATTAAACATATTTTATTTATTTGTATGATATTATTTATTTATTTAAATTTTATATTATAATTAACAAATATAATAAAAATAAATACATGTTTGAATAAGCATGTTTACGACTTTAAAATTATGAAAATGTGCATTGCAAGTTGCTTCTACCTAGTTATATATAAAATAATGACATAAACATATTAAATGAAAAATTAAACCAAAACATTTTTGTTTATGATTTATATATATATATAAGGACTATTTCTCAATAGTTATTACTCATCGATGGTTACCTAAAATTATGTTAACATGACAAAATAATTATGGTGACGTGGCAAAATTGTGACATGGTAGAACAAGTTACTAACTGTTGACCATTTTTGGGCAACGGCGTGTAGACGTCAAAACGACAAAAAATCTTCAAGAGAAATATACGACACATGCAATTTTTATAGTGGTTCAGCCCCAATGTGTTGGTAATAACCTAGTCCACTTAGAGTTATGATTATAGATCTACACTATGTTGGGGTTTTATGCCCTAATTAAAACCCAAATTCTTTATAATCTCATTTTATTATCAATAAAAGAATAGAAATCATTTTTTGACTTGGTCAATCACTTTGCTCACATGTTTTATTTTCATGATTATTTGTTTAATAAAAACTTCTATTAAATCCCGAGCATATAGCTAATCTTATTTATAGTGACGTAATCACAGTGGAATATAAATATGATTATATGTTCAAAATAAGTTAGTCCTAAGATTCATTAGTGCACCGGATTTACACTGACTTGCCAATCTACGATATGATCTACTTACACATTACAGTGTTATGTTCTTTCCAGAACATTAGCAAAGTAGATAAGATCGGATGTATTTGTTACATCAGACAGGACCGATATTGACAGTTGATAAGATAAGTAAACATACCATTATTATCTATTCTAGTCATATCATATAGTTGACCATAGGTCAATTAAATCTCAATTCTGAGTGGTTAGTATTCTAACTGATTGTATTATTTGAGTTCTTTGACTTGTTCGTTATCAGCTTACCCTATGGACTAGCCCATACTTACATCTTGGGAACTCGGTAGTATAATTGAGTGGGAGTGTTAATCATAGATATGAACTTCTATAGCTTTTGATGAATAAGTGGTTTCCTTTTAGTTTGGTTCAAGGTGTTAAATGATAGAGATCTCATTTCAGTAATTAAATTAGTTTATTGAAATATCATTTACAAGGAACTAAGTGTTTTAAGGATAAAATACAATGAGGGGTAAAATGGTATTTTAGTCCTATCTTATTGTAGACCGTCTATAGAGGATTGAGTGACAATTATGGTTGTAACAATGGATAATTAATAGCGTATCTATATTTGTTATAGAGCGTTCTATGAATTCAAGAGTGCAATTCCGAGTCTATAGTGGAGTCACGAGGAATTAATAAGTTAGTAAATTTATTTGTTAGATTTATGATAACTTATTAGAGCTTGATTTCATAGTGTTGACGCGGTTCTTCGCCAATAGGTAATTAAGAAAAGAAAGAGAAATGGATTAGTGCTTATGTTGAACCAAAATAGATGAATGATCTTGGAAATGGAATGGTGACACAAAATACGTTTTTAGGTGGTTCAAAGGTTAAAATCCTTCTACTCCACCAGTCAGTATTATTGCTATATACTGGGTATTCTTTTACAGGGTATTTCTTACAATATATCCTTCAACCTTTTGTAACTCCCAGGGTCTCCATATTTATAGGAGAAGGCACCTGGGAGTTGGTAAGAAGGTCATCCCGTGACCTTTTTACCTATCATGTCAACTCGGTGACATTCATGATTAATTCCTAAACCTGACACATAAGTGTGGTCAAATCAATAGGTAAGGGGATAATGGGCCGCACAGCCCAACCCAGTCGTGGGTGTTTGAATACGCACGTGCACGCTGCGTGTCCGAGAAGTCAGGGATATATCAGACACGTGATGTCTGATATATGCACGTTTACCTTGCGTGGTTGACTTTACAAAAGGTCACAGCTCCAACTCTAGCTCGTACCACGAGCTGGATGCTTACCTCGACCTGCGGCCTTCAGAGTCCAGACTCAGTCCTTAAGCAATCTTGGCGAACCCTTGGGTTACCTCGAGCTAAGGAGGTAGGATCGTATGATGGCAGCTCCGGTCTTGGGGATGTCCCCGAGGTAGTCATGATTAGGCCGTATCTCTGCTCGTTAATCAGCCCGTGGGAAAATCAGGGCGTACACATAGGCCCATGGTCCCCATTGTACCTTGGATAAAATCATCTAGATAGTCTCAATTAATTTATTTAATCATCAATTAGAATTATCAAAGTTGACCAGGTCAATTTTGGATAGTTTCACAGAGTTGTGTATTTTTTAGAAGAAAAGAGAATTTATGGCAGATTTATTAATTAAGATAAATTGGTATCTAAATTAATAAATAAGTTTAAATCAAGGTTCAAATTATAAATAATTAATTTTATAAAGGATTTAAATAATTATTTAATTAATTAAATCAATAGAAAATAATAGATGCCTTGATTTTAAGTCCAATGGGCTTATAATCAAATGAGAAATTTCACAGGCCTATAGCCCATGATAATTTCGACCTAGGGCTTCAAAATGGCTATTATTTTATCGATTTTTTAATTAAATTAAATGGCCTAATTGAGTCTATAAAAGGAGTGCTTAGAGAGAAGTCAAAAAAGAAGTTTGATAAGTTACAAGTAAGATTTTCTGATAGTTTTAGATTCTCTCTAAACACAAGTCCTTTTCTAAGCCTCTTTGTTATTTTCTCTTCTTCTCTCTATATATATCTCATGTGTTGAGAATTGCTCACACTAGTCTAGGTGGTTCTAAGGATACATTGGAAGATCGTGAAGAAAATAGAAGATCGGTTCAGTTTCTTGATAATACTCTGCGATAAAGAGGATACAAGAGTTAGAGAAACTAAAGGAATGACTCTTTAATTCCGCTGCGTATACTGTAAGTATTCTATTATTTGTTTCTCTTTGTTGACTGTGAATTTAGCCAACGACGTAAGAACGTCAACTACGACAACCTTCAAGAGAATTATAAACGACAACAGACAGTTTTTTATGAACGAAAGTAAATAACCCGAGGCTTTTATAGTGGTTCAGCCCCGATGATCGGTAATAGCCTAATCCACTTAGAGATTTTATTACTGTATTCACACTCAAGATCAGATGAACCAGAGTCAACTGAGTTTCTTCAGTGCAAATATTCCAGAATACAAAAAAGGGTTTCTCTCAAGAACAACACACTTTCTCTCTCTAGAATACAGATTCACTCTCAAATTTCCCAAGAAAAAGTCCTCTTACGATCCTCCCAAGTCTCTATTTATAGACCTGGATTCTCAACTGATATCCCCTTTAGATAGGGGTATTCCATTATTTACCTAATATTTATATTACAAAATAAACATTCAAAATATAACTGATCCCTAATTTCGAGTGAGGATTGAGTGATTCCCGGATGCTTGGACCAATTCTCACTGAAGTAGTTTTGGGCAGTTTGACGTAGCTTCTCATGCATGTTGACTATTCTTCAAGCTTTACGTAGGTCAAAGGTGGTATGTGCATGGCTCTCCTTGGACCAAAGATCAGGTACATTCGAGGTATACTCCTCCATTGTGTCCGATCGGACACAATGGTTGTCTTCTTTGGCTTAAGGTGGTTCAAACCACCCTATTTGACTCCTTCAATCAAGGTCCGATCGGACCTTGCACTTTGCTCCTCGGACCTAGGTGGTCCGAGCCATCTTCTTCCTAGAATCTCCTCGGACCAAAATGGTCCAAAGCACTCCTTCAGGCGTCTTGTGCGATCGGGGGAGGCGTCTTGTGCGATCGGGGGATGCGTCTTGTGCGATCGGGCACAATGCCCCTCTACTTGGACCTAAATGGTCCAAGCTTCCTTCGTTTAACCAAGGTCCGATCGGACCTTGGTCCTTTCTCTTCGGACCTAGGTGGTCTGAGCCACCACTTACCTCTCCGTGGATCAAGATGGTCCAAGGTACCTCACAAGTACCATGTCTGATCGGGCACACATTCCTTCTCCTCAGACCAACATGGTCCGAGCCTCCTTCATTCAACCCATTCTCGATCGGGCATTGGACTTCTCTCCTCGGACCAAGGTGGTCCGAGCCATCACTTACATCTCCTTGGACCAAAATGGTCCAAGGTACCTCCTCTATGAGCATGTCCGATCGGACATAGCTCTCTTTTTCAACCAAAGCTCGATCGAGCATAGTCATCTCCTTGGTCCGAAATGGTCCAAGGTAAACTTTTCCTCACCTCATTCAAGCCCAAGTGCACTTCTTCCACATCATACCCGATCGGTCACTATGTGGCCTTTTCCTTTGAGTAAAACTTGAGTCTTGGTCATTCTCTTTGAACTCATTCGAGCCAAGCTTAACAAGAGGTCCCTTAAGCTTAGGTCCGATCGGACCTACTGCTTTTATATCTTGAACCAAAATTCATACCTCCCCTTCAATTTCTTGGACTTGGCACCAATTGAATTCTAAGGATATTTAAACTGAGGTCTGAGCCAAGCAACCCCCAGTCCAAATACTCTCTTCGATCGGGCGTATTGTATTGACTATCTGTCCAATTCCTTAAGTGACATATTGGGCCATTATTAAGCCAGATCACCTCACTGAGTCATGCCATGTGTCAATTTTATTGCCACGTCATTCTTTTCAAATTTTTGGAATAACATTTACCCCCCAAGTTTATTATATGATTTATTCACGTAATAAACTTTTTCTCCGGCTGACGTCATTATAAAAAATAATAACTGTTCATCTTCATGCAGCAGACCCATGATCACTGCAAAAATCCACCCATGGAGGAAAAATAATCCCAGAATACCAAAGGTCCAAAAGTAAATGAAAAACCCACTTTTTTCCCTTTAAATATCCCCACTCTACACTCTCTTCTTCACATATACAAAAATCACTCTAAAAACCCTCCATATTCTCTCTTGGCCGAAACCCTCTCAAGGATTCCCCATCTTGCCGATTTCACAAGCTTCAAAGGGAGCTCTTCATCTTCAAGCATCCTTCAAGCAAACTCAAAGTTCTCCAACCTTGGGTAAGCCTCCTTTCTCCATGCCTCTTAAATTGCTACATTTTTTTTCTTCAGAAATTCTAAAAAAAATGCCATGGCCGAATATGCTTGTGCCTTGAATGTTCTTGAAGTTCTTGAATATGTTTTGTTCAATGAGTTTGCTTGTTGTCTTGATGAGGTTTGTGGCATGGGTAACCCGAATTTTCCCCTAATTTCATAGGAATTTCAAGACATTTTTGATATTTTGACATAAACATGAATATGGGTTTTGATAGTGTAATGGGTTTTTAAGAACATGAAGAAAACCTTTCATTTTCATGTTTTGATCTTGTTTTTTGTTTGTGTAAATGATGGAATGTGTTTGAGGCTAGGGATTTTTAGGGCTGTCTATTTGGTTCGGATTCGAGGTAGGCAAAGTATGCCATTTAGGGACCATTTTTTACCTAGTTTTGCCCAGAAATTCTGGGCATAAGCTTGTGGTCCGATCGGACCACACTTTGTCTTCATCGTGAGTCCATGCTCGATCGGGGATGTTGAAGTATGGTCGAGCTTGAGGCGTGCGTCTCTTCTGAGCGAGGTGAGGTAACCACCTCCGATCGGGCTTTGAGATGCTTCAGATAAGCGTGTGGTCCGATCGGACCACACGCTCCTCCCTTTGCTTTTAAGTGCCCAGATTTTTAATAGCTAATTCCGAACCTCCCTAGACACCTATGCCCGATCGAACCTGACTTGTTGCTGCTGGCTAGAAGCTTTGGAGGCACGAGGTACACCAGGTGAACTCTCGGGACCTGGGTACACATCTGCTCCTCGGGCACGCTACGCCGATCGGACGTCCTGGGGACTTCGCGTGAGGCTCGTGCGGTGGCGAGGCAGGACGCCTCCTGGCCAGACTGTGTCCGATCAGACAAGTTTTATTTTGCTCAGAGTTTGCGTGGATACATGGTTCCTTGACCCATGAGCTCCGAACGCCTCCTTGGGCATGCCCCGTCCGATCGGGTGTGTCACAGGTGTTGGTTAGGCTCGCACGGAGGTAGGGTCGAATGCTAAATTATCCCTTAGAATAATCACATGGTCCGATCGGGCTTCTCAAATTTCCTTGGCTTATACGCCATTATGGTCATGCCCACTTAATGGGTCTAAGCATCCGATCGGAGGTATAAGACCATTCTTTTGAGCCTAGGATGTGGTCCGATCGGATCACACCTAATTTCTTAGACCTTGGCCTCTTTCTTTCCAAATGCATAACCAACCTCTTGTGTTACTTACATGCATAAGGAACTTAGCCTTATAGGAAAATCCCAAAAATGCCTCCTTCTACAAAGTTTAATAAATTCAATACTTTAAGTACTTTTTAGGCACTTTTGAGCATTAAAATTATTTTTTCCATATGCGTTATATTTTTATAACTTAGACAAAATTTTCCAAGTATAAAAATAACTCTTATTTTTGATGAATTTTTTCTGTATGGTTGCTCACCTCCCCATTTTTTTGCTCTGACTATAGGGGAGGTGACAATCATACGGACTCCGAATCATCCGCCCCGCAGACAATCGAGACTCCCTTGAATAGCGATTCCTCACCAGGCTCGTCTACCGGTTACACTCCAGAGGATCGTCTTCGCCGCTTCAAACAGATCCTCCCTCGCTCAGCCTTATATCTTCTTCACGAGGAACAGTTCCTTCGACAAACTTCTGAGTCGACGATGAGGGTGAAGCAATCTAACAGGCTCCCTCAGGAACACGATCCGCAGGTCGCCCGCAGAGCAGTACAGAAGGTGGTACAGCGCAATCAAACCCGCACTACCACAGCTTCAAGAAAGCCGTCTCTGAAATTTGCTACCGCGATTCAGGATTTGGCTGTCCAGAAGCCACGTGATGAGGGAGAAGAAGAACCCTCCTGGTTCGTTGCCGAAGCTTCCAAACTTACTCCTGCGCTATTCCAGAAACATCTTGAAGCTTTAGGCTTGAGCGGGGCAAACGTGACATGTCCGGGCTCGCATCAAAGAGCCAATGCCCGGTGGAAGGTACTGCGCCTGGTCCAGGCACCATGTACAAGCTGGAGCAACACTCCCGCTGCACATCTATTTCCGGTCTGTAGCAGACTACTTCAACGTCTCCCCATTTCAGATCACGCCGAACAGGATACAGGCACTCTCTGCGCTGTACATCCTTTATTTTCTGAATGGTTGGGACGAGCCCACCCCTCATGAGGTGCATTACCTGTTTGATCTTCGGACCAACCCTTCCCACAACAACTCAGGTTTCTTCCATTTCTATCACAGGCATAGGGGGGTTACATATCTCAACGTCATCTCCCATAAGTCAAACGCCGGGAAGTATCATAAGGAATACTTCCTCACATTGGATATTGAGGCCAACAACTTGGCTTTTACGCGCTCGGGTCCGTTTGAGCGACCATTGCCTACTGAAGAGATGTTTAGGCGGGCCAAGAAATTGGCTAACATGAGTCTTAAAGAGAAGGATGTAAAAAGGTTGGTCACGCTGGACCTTCTCCAGATGGTGAGTCTGGTGCCATGTGAGCAGGATCTGGTGGTGGAAAGTACCACCGGGGAGAACGACACGCCTGGTCAGTCTAATGAGGGCACAGAGCAAATGACTGATCGGCCCTCTCCTGGGCCTTCTCTGCTTTCCCGTAGACCTGGCGACCTAGTCATTAGAGAGCCTGATCCTCAGCGCAGATCTACTATTCCCGCTCATCCTGGGAAAGGAAAAGCTATCCAGGCTGATGGGGAACTTAGCTCATCCTCGGACGACGAGGATGAGTTCCTTGATCAAATCCTCAACGCAGGTAACACATGTCTAGTGTAAATAGGAATATTTTTGATAATCGGTAATTAGAGAATAACACAATTGTAGCATACACTTGTACACGTTTCATTATGTTTATTTCTCTAACAATCTTGTTTTTTCATCCTTTGCAGATTCAGACATGTTCAGAGATTGCGTTGCTTCAAAGAGGAAAACTGGTGATGGAAGTGGCTCTATGCCTCCACAGAAGATTCAGAAGGTAGCACCACCAAGTCAAGGGAGGCAACCTGGGGGACCGACTACACTTCCGCCATTGACCCCCTCTTCCCTTCCTCCTTCTGCGAGCCTAACTCCTACTCACCAGGGTAGTTCGAGCGAGCTTTTTCGTGCTGTTAGCGACCTGGGCAAGGGGCTTCTTGAGGATATTGGCCGTGATGCATCGACGCTTCAAAGCCTAGACTCCTACCCTCGACTTAGTGTCGAAGTTGTCTTGAAGAGAGGACTCGCTCAATTGATGAAGGTAAGCATTTTTTCTTGAGACACTTTGTTATTAGTATTTTTACTTGTACTAACCTTTTGTCTTCCATGCAGTCACTTGTCACCATTGGTCATGCTCAGCTCCGAGCCGTAGACTACAAGGAGTTGATCAAGGTGCAGGACGATCAACTGGTGGAGGCCAAGTCCAAGCTGGAGCAAGCAGAGAGAACTGTAGCTGAGCGGGACGAGTCTCTCAAAAAGCAGGCTCAAAACAATGCTTCCTTGACAACTCAATTGGAGAAGCAATCCCTCGATATTAAAGAGTTAGTTCGAGACAATGAGAGGTTGATCAGCGAGAACGAAGAGCTGAAGCAAGAAAAAGAGCTTGACTTGATTCGCTTTGAGGAGGCCAGTTTTGACTGCTTTTATAAGGTCTGGAAGCTGAACAAGCCTCTTAATCTTGATTGTTTCTCCAAGGAGGCCCAGGCAGAGGATCTTGCCAGATGTGAAGCAAGGGCCGCTGAAGAAGCTGCCAATCCTCCTGCACTCACCCCCGCCTGCTCTGCTATATCATTTCGAGCGAGAGGAGCAGATGATGCAGAGGAGGGAGTCGATCAACCCTCTAGAGGAGCTCGCCTGTGACTCCCTCTCGTAGTTCATCACAGTCTACTTTACTTTGTATTTTGTTGCTCGAACTAGTGAGCTATTTTGACATTTAGCACTTTACTCTTTCCTTGTTGACAATTTCAAACTTTTAAGTTTTTATTGTGCATAGCAAAGTTTTTAGATGCCTTTAGTTTCACATGAGAATTTAGTTTTTTAACTTAGAAATTTTTACCATTCCATAAGTTCACACTAAATATACTTCCTCATGCTCTTATTGCTCTAACTTTTTATGAGCATAAATTTCTTATTACACGAATATCAGTTTCTAACTTAAAATTTGAAAAATTCTAAGTTACTTAAGCTTTGTAAAACAAGTTAGCTTAACGGCTATTTTAGACTTCTAAACTTACAAGTCAGCCCAAAAACAAACATATTTGCTCGTGCTCTTATTGCCTGTGTTGAAATACATACCAGTATACCCTATGTGCCCCCCAAGTGATTGAGGGTGGATAAATCCTTGATCACTTACTACTTGATCGAATTTGTTCGAGTAGTTACTACTCGTGAAACACATAAAATATACGAACATATATCAGTAGTTGACCACTATAAAATATTATTTAAACGTTGGTCCTTCATGTTATGATACCGACCAGTTGAACACTGTCCAGTATATATTTACACTTAGTTTTTAGAAGACCTGTTTTGTTTAAATCATTATGACAGTTGAACACTGCCAAGCAAAAATAATCAACACATATGCAAAGTTTGTAGCAAGGTGCGACCATGCTGCGCGTGGTCTCTTTTATTACTCGTAATAATAAATGACATAACGTGTCTAACAACGAGTTCCAAACAAAATAACATTGTTCAAAAATAATGTGACTGGGTAGCAAATAACCAGTTCACAAACAAACACTTAAATAACAAGTTAAGCACTTGATACAAAGCTACTACTCTGCAAGTAGTATTTATTGATAATATTTTCTCAAGTGCTCGCCATTCCAGTAGTTTCTGATCAGCTCCCCATTCAATCGAGCAAGCTTGTAAGTGCCGGGCGGTAAGACTTGTTCAATTTGATACGGTCCTTCCTAGTTTGGTCCTAGCACACCAGCTGCTGGGTCTCTAACAAATACCTTCCTTAGGACCAAATCTCCGACCTGGAACTTTCGGTCCCGTACTCTGGAATTGAAGTAGCGTGCCACTTTTTGCTGATGAGCTGCTACTCTGAGGCTTGCTTCCTCCCTCCTCTCTTCGAGGAAGTCCAATGATTCTGCCAACAACTGATGGTTAGCCTCTTGGTTGTAAACGGTCCTTCTATGAGAGGGTGGGTCTATCTCCACAGGTAACATGGCTTCATACCCATATGCTAAAGAGAATGGGGTATGGCCAGTTGCCGTCCGAGCGGTTTTCCTATATGACCAAAGGACCTCTGGTAACTCATCTGCCCAAGCACCCTTAGCTTGCTCCAGGCGCTTCTTTAAAGTGTCCTTCAATGTTTTGTTTACCGCTTCAACCTGCCCATTGGCTTGAGGATGGGCAACCGAGGAGAAACTTTTGGTGATGCCATGTCGAGTGCAAAAATCGGTAAATATGTCGCTGTCAAACTGGGTGCCATTGTCAGACACTATCTTTTTAGGCAGACCATAACGACATATTATGTTTTTAACAACAAAGTCCAACACCTTCTTCGATGTAATTGTGGCTAATGGTTCGGCCTCAGTCCATTTAGTAAAATAATCTACCGCGACCACTGCAAACTGCACTCCTCCTTTTCCTTTGGGTAACTTCCCGATCAGATCAATACCCCACACCGCAAAGGGCCACAGACTCTGCATTTGCTTCAAAAAATTTGGGGGTGCTCTGGGTACTTTAGAGAATCTTTGGCATTTGTCACACCTTTTCACATATTCCATAGAGTCCTCGTTCATAGTAGGCCAGAAAAATCCTTGCCTCAAGATCTTTTTAGATAGACTCTGCCCCCCAGCATGATCTCCACAAAACCCCTCATGTACCTCAGCTAATAAGTTCTTTGACTGGTCGGGAGTTATGCACCTGAGGAGAGGTAAGGAGTATCCTCTTCTATATAACACTCCATCCACCATGGTGTATCTAGCAGCTTGCCTCATAACTTTCCTTGCTTCATTACGACCATCTGGGAGTGTCCCTTGCTCAAGGTAAGCAATGATGGGAGTCATCCAGGTGTCGACTATTGTAATCGGCATGGCCTCTTGTCTATCAATGCTTGGCTCTGCCAAGTACTCTACTGGAACTATATTCAGTGTTTCGGCATCTTTCGCACTTGCAAGCTTTGCTAGAGCATCAGCATTGGAATTCTGCTCCCTTGGTACTAATTTGATGGTATACTCCTCGAACTGGGCTAGCAAATCTTTAGTTTTGTTTAAGTATGCCACCATGCGTAGGCCCCTTGCATGGTACTCCCCCAATACTTGATAAACCACCAATTGGGAATCACTGTTTATCTCCATTGACCGGGCACGTACATCTCTAGCCAGTCGCAAGCCTGCTAAGAGGGCCTCATACACCGCTTCGTTATTAGAAGCACTAAATCCGAATCTTAGTGCATAATGAATTCGGTGCTTCTCCGGTGTGACTAGTATAATCCCAGCTCCTGAATGGTGCTCGTTCGACGATCCATCAACGAAAAGTTGCCAAGCAGGAATTTCTTCCTTTAACCCAGTAACATTCTCCTGCTGGTTAGGGACCTCAACGATTCCGGTACACTCAGCGATGAAATCTGCCAAGGCTTGACCCTTAATAGCAGTCCTTGGTTGGTACTTGATTTCAAACTGGCCTAGCTCGACCGCCAATTTAAGTAGCCGACCAGACGACTCCGGTTTTTGTAAAACTTGGCGAAGAGGCTGGTCAGTGAGGACCTTGATGGGGTGTGCTTGGAAATACGGCCTCAACTTTCGTGACGCAAGTACCAAGCAGTAGGCCAACTTCTCAATCATGGGGTATCGGGACTCCGCTCCTACCAAGCGCTTGCTAACGTAATACACTGGGTGCTGCACCTTATCCTCCTCACGCACTAAGGCAGCACTAACAGCATGTTCTGTGACTGCTAGATACATAAATAGGTCCTCTCCATCAACTGGTTTAGAAAGAACAGGAGGTTGAGCCAAATGCTCCTTGATCGCCTGGAAAGCTTGTTCACACTCTGCGGTCCACTCGAACTTCTTGCCTCCTTTAAGCAGGTTAAAAAATGGGACGTACTTGTCCGTTGATTTTGAGACGAACTTGCTTAGAGCCGCAATCCGCCCAGTCAAGCTTTGCACATCCTTTATTCTTGTGGGAGACTTCATCTCCATGAGAGCCTTGATCTTCTCAGGGTTTGCTTCTATTCCTCGGGAGTTGACAATAAACCCAAGGAATTTTCCGGAACCTACTCCAAACGAACACTTAAGGGGGTTTAACTTCATGTTATCTCCTTAAGATTGCAAAGCACTCCTCTAAGTCTCCCACGTGCCCCCCAGCTTCCTTCGACTTCACCAGCATATCATCTACGTATACCTCCATGCTCTTGCCGATTAAGTCACGAAACATACCGTTCACCAAGCGCTGGTAGGTAGCTCCTGCATTTTTTAACCCGAAGGGCATCACTCTATAGCAATAGAGCACTATATCCGTTCGGAAGCTGGTATGCTCTTCATCAGGAGGATGCATGCTGATTTGGTTGTATCCCGAATATGCGTCCATGAAGGACAAGGTCTCGTGACCTGAGGTTGCATCCACCAACTGATCTATTCTCGGTAAAGGAAAACAATCCTTCGGGCACGCTTTGTTTAGATCAGTAAAATCTACACAAGTCCTCCACTTTCCATTGGGTTTAGGCACCAAGACTGGGTTTGAAACCCAAGCTGGGTAGTATGCCTCTCTAATAAACCCATTCTCCTTCAACCTCTCTACTTCCTCCTTAAGAGCCTTTGCTCGATCCTTGTCAAGCAACCTCCTCTTCTGCTGTACCACTGGATACCTTTCATCCACGTTGAGCACGTGGCTGATCACAGTTGGTGAGATACCCACCATATCCTTGTGAGACCAGGCGAAGACATCTTGATTCCTTCGCAAGAACTCTATCAGCTGTACTCTCACCTCAGCTTTTAACTTCTTCCCAATCTTGACCCCTCTTGTCGGGTCATTCTCATCTATAGGGACCTCCTCTAACTCCTCGGACGGTCCCACATCACTCTCATAATCCCCAAAGCGAGGATCAATATCTCTTCCCTCGCTTTGGGCAACGCCCTATTTGGTGACTTCATCACCTGATGGGGTCTTATGCTCTTTCAAACTAGGAGTGCTCTCCTGGCCACACTCCTCCAACACTTCTTCATCGTTTACTACTACAAGATTATGGTCTACATCCATCTCATCCACTTCCTCTCTTTCAACGCATACAATCATGTTGTTCTCCCTGGCACCTTTCTTTGCCTTAGCTATGGAGGCATTATAACACTCCCTAGCTTCCCTTTGGTCTCCTTGGATGCAGCCTATGCCAGCGCTGGTCGGGAACTTCATAGAGAGGTGCCAAATTGAAACTACCGCATGCAAGTTGGTGAGTAGTGGTCGACCAATAACCACATTGTAGGCAGACGGGCAGTCAACAATAAAAAATTCAGTCATCACGGTTTCATGCTTGGGAGCTTCCCCTGTGGTGACTGGTAACTTTATTGTTCCAGCTGGTGATAGTCCCTCTCCAGTAAACCCATAGATGACGTGAGAGCATGGCTTCAAGTCATTGATGGATAGCTTCATTTTTTCAAAAGAGGACTTATAAATAATGTTTACGGAGCTTCCTGTATCAACCAGACATCTTTTCACCTTCATGTTAGCTATTTGTACTGTCACTACAAGAGGGTCATTGTGAGGATACCTCACGTGTTTAACATCCTCCTCAGTGAAAGTGAGGGACTCACTTTCATACCTTGGGTTCTTTGATGGTATCTCCTCCACCGTCATAACCTCGGATGTGGACGCTGCCTCCAACTCATGACGAAGGGTGCGAGCATATCTTTCCCTCGCCTTGTTGCTATCACCAGCGAGATGTGGTCCTCCACATATTGTATCTAACGTGAAGTCCACAGGTTCAGGTTGCAAAGGTGGGGACCGTTGCCGCTTGAAACCAGGATTATTGCTGCTCCCCTCTCCTTGGGTCTTCTCTGCCTTATACTTTTTTAGTTTCCCCGAGCGGAGGAGAAACTCTATCTCATCCTTAAGGTGATTACACTCGTTCGTATCGTGACCATAGTCTCCATGGAAACGACAGAACTTGTTCTTATCCCTCTTGCTCATTTCCTTTTTGATTGGAGGGGGTCTTCGGTAAGGGACCTCCTGATGGCTGGCTAGATAGATCTCCGCTCGGGTTGCCGAAAGAGTAGTGTAGTTGGTGAATCGAGGTTCATACTTCGTAGGTTTGTCATTCGACCCAGACTTAGCTTTTTTCTCACTGCGGCGGTCAGACCCGTTATTCCCACGTTTCTTACTACCGCCTTGATCATTCCCGCTATCCTTTGGAGTATCCTCAGATCCACTTGGGTTGTTCAACCCGTTTTCTCCTTTCTCAATGGCATCATCCAACTTCATGTATTTATCTGCTCGGTCCAAAAACTGTTGTAAAGTTGAAATCGGATGGCGGTGAATGCTGTCCCACAAAGGACTTCGATAAATAATACCCGAGGAGATTGCAACCATCTTCCCTTCATCTCCAACCGCGGTAGCCCGATTGGCCTCTCTCATAAACCTTTGAATGTAGTTCTTGAGAGACTCATCCTTACCCTGCCTAATATCCACCAAGTGGTTGGCATAAACAGGAGGGGTTCGGGCAGTATTGAACTGCCTGCAGAACTCCTTCCTAAAGCTCTCCCAAGAGGTGATTGAGTCGGGTTTGAACTTCCAATACCACTCCTGGGCAGTGTCTGACAAGGTGGTGGGGAAAACTCTGCAGCGGTAGTCATAACTCACCCCAAGCAGCTCCATCTGATCTTCGAACTTTCCAACGTGTCTCACCGGGTCTGCCTTTTCTGTATAAACTGGCAACACCGGCGCTTTGTATTTCCTTGGTGGTTGGGCCGCTCTTATTCTGGCACAAAAAGGGCTACCACTTTTGTGGTCTACTGGATCAATAACCGGTTGTTTTGATAAACTTTGTACTGCCGCCATCAAAGCATCAAGCTGGGCTTGGATGGCTGGGGCCACTGCCGGGGATGCACCTTCGGGACCGCTTGGTCGGGCACTCCTATCCGGCGTATCCACGTCGAGTATTTCTACTCGACTGGTAGGACGGATTGGCTCCTGCCCTTCGACCGGAGCGGTCCTCCTTCTGTCATCAATGGCGTCCCTTAGGTCCTTCTGAGCAGTGTTCTTTCCCAACCGGTCAAACACCGTACTCCGAGTTTTTTCGGAGGGCCTACTAGGTGGAGCGTGCTCCTTGCCATTACGCTGGTTGGGATGCCGTGGTGGCTTCCCCGTTTGAGCTGGTTGATCATCTCCTCCTCGTCGGTTATTATTCTTCTCCTTCGACTGGTTGGTGTGGTAAATGTCACCTTCATCACACCCATGTCCATCTTTGAAGTGGGAAGTCTCCTTGCCACGAGGAGCTTTGTTGTGCCCCTGCTCAGAAGGTGTTTTCTTACTGCCAGACTTATGACTTCCTGACCTGGAAGTCTTCGATCTGTGGCTCCTTGAGGGGGTCTTAGAATTCCCCCTTTGGGTAGAGGCAGTGCGCGATCGCACTCCCTTCTCCTCATGACCAGGTGGGTTACCTCCACCCCTACCTGGTCTATCAGCTTTCTTATGACCAGCCTCTGTGGTCCTTGCTTCTGGGGTGGGTATCACCCCAGGCGCAGCTTGAGCATTAGCTCGGGTCAATTGCGTAGCTGCCTCCAGAGCAAGCGCAGCTTCGCGATGTCGCCTGTCGGCCTCCTCCTGCTGTCGACGGATCTCCTCGCTCCTAGCGTCCATCTCTCGCCTCTGCTTTGCCATTTCCTCAGCAAAGGCCTCCTGCCTAGCATTGAACTGAGCTAGCTCCTCCTGGAATGCGCTCATAGTCTCCTGGAGCTCCTCTACTTCTGGAACTGCATCCTCGAGCACAACTCTAGGCTCGTTCTCACGATCTTGAACGCTGGGACCTTCCGATCTAGCATGCTCCCTGGAGGTGCTTACCCTCTTGGAGGCCGCGGTGGTGTTCTTGGGCGCCATAATGCTTCAAGGACTGTCTGTCTTCTCTTCAGGCTCTCAATGAAAGCACCAAAATGTTGACTGTGAATTTAGCCAACGACGTAAGAACGTCAACTACGACAACCTTCAAGAGAATTATAAACGACAACAGACAGTTTTTTTATGAACGAAAGTAAATAACACGAGGTTTTTATAGTGGTTCAGCCCCGATGATCGGTAATAGCCTAATCCACTTAGAGATTTTATTACTGTATTCACACTCAAGATCAGATGAACCAGAGTCAACTGAGTTTCTTCAGTGCAAATATTCCAGAATACAAAAAAGGGTTTCTCTCAAGAACAACACACTTTCTCTCTCTAGAATACAGATTCACTCTCAAATTTCCCAAGAAAAAGTCCTCTTACGATCCTCCCAAGTCTCTATTTATAGACCTGGATTCTCAACTGATATCCCCTTTAGATAGGGATATTCCATTATTTACCTAATATTTATATTACAAAATAAACATTCAAAATATAACTGATCCCTAATTTCGAGTGAGGATTGAGTGATTCCCGGATGCTTGGACCAATTCTCACTGAAGTAGTTTTGGGCAGTTTGACGTAGCTTCTCATGCATGTTGATTATTCTTCAAGCTTTACGTAGGTCAAAGGTGGTATGTGCATGGCTCTCCTTGGACCAAAGATCAGGTACATTCGAGGTATACTCCTCCATTGTGTCCGATCGGACACAATGGTTGTCTTCTTTGGCTTAAGGTGGT
Source organism: Humulus lupulus (assembly GCF_963169125.1). Taxonomy (NCBI): domain Eukaryota; kingdom Viridiplantae; phylum Streptophyta; class Magnoliopsida; order Rosales; family Cannabaceae; genus Humulus; species Humulus lupulus. The sequence continues at coordinate 53,912,605 of NC_084796.1, read as the reverse complement.
TCAAACCACCCTATTTGACTCCTTCAATCAAGGTCCGATCGGACCTTGCACTTTGCTCCTCGGACCTAGGTGGTCCGAGCCATCTTCTTCCTAGCATCTCCTCGGACCAAAATGGTCCAAAGCACTCCTTCAGGCGTCTTGTGCGATCGGGGGAGGCGTCTTGTGCGATCGGGGGATGCGTCTTGTGCGATCGGGCACAATGCCCCTCTACTTGGACCTAAATGGTCCAAGCTTCCTTCGTTTAACCAAGGTCCGATCGGACCTTGGTCCTTTCTCTTCGGACCTAGGTGGTCTGAGCCACCACTTACCTCTCCGTGGATCAAGATGGTCCAAGGTACCTCACAAGTACCATGTCCGATCGGGCACACATTCCTTCTCCTCGGACCAACATGGTCCGAGCCTCCTTCGTTCAACCCATGCTCGATCGGGCATTGGACTTCTCTCCTTGGACCAAGGTGGTCCGAGCCATCACTTACATCTCCTTGGACCAAAATGGTCCAAGGTACCTCCTCTATGAGCATGTCCGATCGGACATAGCTCTCTTTTTCAACCAAAGCTCGATCGAGCATAGTCATCTCCTTGGTCCGAAATGGTCCAAGGTAAACTTTTCCTCACCTCATTCAAGCCCAAGTGCACTTCTTCCACATCATACCCGATCGGTCACTATGTGGCCTTTTCCTTTGAGTAAAACTTGAGTCTTGGTCATTCTCTTTGAACTCATTCGAGCCAAGCTTAACAAGAGGTCCCTTAAGCTTAGGTCCGATCGGACCTACTGCTTTTATATCTTGAACCAAAATTCATACCTCCCCTTCAATTTCTTGGACTTGGCACCAATTGAATTCTAAGGATATTTAAACTGAGGTCTGAGCCAAGCAACCCCCAGTCCAAATACTCTCTTCGATCGGGCGTATTGTATTGACTATCTGTCCAATTCCTTAAGTGACATATTGGGCCATTATTAAGCCAGATCACCTCACTGAGTCATGCCATGTGTCAATTTTATTGCCACGTCATTCTTTTCAAATTTTTGGGATAACACTCTTGAATTCAATTTTAGAAACATGTATTAGGCTATCTCGTATTAATTTGTTTAATATTAGATATACATGAAAATAAATAAAGATCCTGTATAAGCTAATCCAACAACTAGCCTCAGAGCCTTTGGTAATATTTATTTTCATGCATGAACATGTTTAAAATTGGATTATTTGATATGTTTGAATAATTTGATGGTTTTCATGTTTTTATGAAGCATATTGATTTTATGTGAATTTTAGCAATTTTTAGGTTATTTTGTTGTGTTTTTTATGCTATTAATTTGTATATATGCTTTTATTTTGTGTAAAACATGTTAAAAATTAATTAGAAAATGGTTTTGCTTTGAAAAATTGCTCAAAATTTTTTTTTGGAAAAATTTGGCCTGGCTCCCATGCGCGCGCGCAGACCATTCGCACCAGCGCGCGCCACCCGCGCGCGCGCACACCAGCCACCAGCCGCCAGCGTGAACAGTACACGGGTACTATTCATCTTTTTTTTTTTTTTTTCAAAAAAATATATTTTTTAAATTAAAATTTGTAGAAATAAATTATTTATAATCAAAACCAAAAATATCTTTTTTGTTTTATCATTTAATTTTTTTAAAAAAATAAAGATATTTTTGTTAGTTGGGATTTAAATAATTAGATATTTTCTACAAATATTCAAATTCAAATTTCAAAATAGACTAACAATCTAATTTTAAATCTTTTAATATATTAAAATATTATAATATGAGATATTTAAGATATTTTCATTTAAATTCTTGATATTTTTATTAAATATTTATTTGAAAATATAAATATATTTTTATTCCATAGTTTTTTAATATTTAAATTATTTGAAATTTGAACATTGTTAGTTAGATATTTTTATGGATATTTGAATTTGTTTAACTATTTGAGATATTTTAGGGTTGTTATAACTATTTGTATTTTATTATTTTTAAATGGTTAAAATATTAGATAATAGTTGTAACAACACAAGATATTTTTGGAAAATAGTTTAGATATTGATTTTAAAATTTAAAATTGGTTAAATTTTGAAAAATATCATTTTTTTCAGCCAATTAATAAAATATATTTTTTTAATAAATGAGATTTAAATTAACTTTGGTTAATTGTTGATAAATTCTATTTAAATTAAATTAATATTTTTTTCAAATTAACCTAAAACCAAGTTGATTGTTGATAAATGAAATTTAAATTAACTAATGTTAATTGTTGATAAATTTCATTTAAATTGACTTATTTTTTGTAAAAATTTAATTAATTTGAATTTTTTTGATAAATTCTAGATAATTAATTGTGGTAATTTTGCAAATGAAATAAATTGTGGTATTTTTGCATAAATTCATAGAATTGCTCATATAGTAACATGATTAGGCCCATCCAATTATAACATGTCTGTTTGCACTATATGTGGTATTTTTGCAATTGGGCTTAGATGCATATAGTGATCCATATGTTTGTTAGATATATGGTATTTTGCCAAATAAAATATTCATAAAATGATAGGTTATATTTGGGCCCATTAGAAAATGTAAAGTTTAAATTCCTCTCTTGTGGGTGATTCCACTTGTGAAGGCCCATTTGCTTTGCATGACTATAATGTGCCTAATCAATTAATAACAATTAATAAAATGAAGGCTTAAATTCCTGTCTTTTGGACCTTGTATGGAAGATAGAGGGCCTTTGTAGTGGGAACGACATACTGGACCCAGCCCTCCTCCATACAAGCCTAATTGTTAAGGCCCATTTACCTGAGTTGGACTTAATTGTATAAGTTCATTATATTAGTTAAACCTAAATATTGATTAGCAACAAATTAATTCTAAATTAATTGAATTTGTTCAATGTGACACTTTAGAATTAATAAGAAATTATAGGACTTTGGTTTTAATTTTTTTTTAATCTGTTTAATTTTTTTTGGGGAAACCATAGTCATTAATTTTCTAAAAATAAATAATAAAAATACTAATTTTAATTTTATAATGAGCTTATTTTAAGAATTTTATTCGATCTCCACCGTTGGTTTAACATAGTCAATAGCTTAATGGGGCCTCGAGGCTCTTTGATTCGTCCCCCTACGGAAGGTGTTCATTAGTTATTTTGACAAGGTTAGATTTCGAAAGATAGATAATTATAGGTCAAATTCTACTAGACTCACCCCTACGGTGACTACTAGGACTAAATCTATGATTATTGAAACCGTGGGTCTAGCTCATAAAATAAGAGATTTTGTTTTCTTATTTTGATCGAATAGTAGGTTGTTAATAATGGTGTCCATTATTAAATGAGTTTACAACTCTATCTAACTAGTGGTATTTTTGACTCTCGCCAACCAGGATAAGGATATCATAGATTAGTTAAAAACCTAAAGAAATAGAGATATGATTGTTTTTGGTATTTTTTCTCATATCTTACATATTTTTTATATATGTTGTGCTATTTCTTGAAATTTGTGTGAATAGAAGTTTTATTGAGCAAATGTGATTGATTTCTATTTTATTGATAATTTGTAGTTTTAAGCTAAGTAGTGTCTGAGTCTACTCCCATCCTTTCTCAACTTTCGATGGAGAAACTCATTGGAGAAAACTTCCTTAATTGGAAGTAGAACATCAACATTGTGTTGATAGGTGACAACTCCAAGTTCGTCATGATTGAGGAATCCCCAGAATGAGCAACGTGTCTGCACGTTAGTGATGGCACCATCAATGCTCGTGATGGTACCGTAAATGCTTGGATAGCACCAACTCTGCACATTCATGATGGCACCGTAAATTATCGGATGGCACCGTGTCTGCACGTTCGTGCTCAACTCAACTATGGTCTGACGCAGCTCATGAACGAGCTTCAGATTATTGAACCTGTCATGGGTGGACCTAGTAAAGGAGGTGAAAATAAGACTATTGATGTTGCTGCACATCTAGCTAAGGCTATGAAATCAACTGAACTTGGGATTTTATCACAACTTACTGCCCCAGGTACTCCGCAACAAAATTGTGTAGCGGAACGCCGAAACAAAACTTTATTGGAAATGGTTAGATGCATGCTTAGTTACTCAACTCTACCAACTTCGTTCTGGGGACATGCAATTGAAACCGCAAATGACATTCTCAATGTCTTGCCGTCAAAATCAATCCCCAAAACACCTTTAGAACGCTGGAATGGTCGTGAACCTAGTTTACGCCATTATAGAATCTGGGGGTGTCCTGCTCACGTCCTGAGGAAAAAGGAGGGAAAGCTAGAATCGCGAACTGAAGTTTGCATGTTTGTTGGCTATCCTAAAGGTACTTGGGGTGGACTTTTCTATAGTCATTCAGAAAAGAAAGTGTTTACTTCTACAAATGCTACTTTTCTGGAAAATGACTATGTCCAGAACTTTAAACCTCGCAACAAAGTAGTTTTAGAGGAGATGGTTAAAGAATTGACTCCAACCAATGTTCCATCGTCATCAACGCAAGTTGATGATGAAATTCCCACTCTTCATGTACAACCGACGCAAGTCGATTTAAATGAAGAAAGTACCACTGTTCCTAAGCAAACAGTCACGAAGCCTCGTCGTAGTGGGAGGGTTTCTAGAAACCCAGTTCGCTATGGTTTGGATTGTGAACCCAATATGGTTGTTGGTGACACTAGTGATGATGATCCATTGTCTTTCAAACAGGCAATGGCTAGCCCTGAAAAGGAACTATGGCTTGAAGCCATGAAACAGGAAATGGAGTCTATGTACTCAAATTTCGTCTGAGATCTTGTGGAAGCACCTAGTGACTTTAGGGCCATTGAGTGCAAGTGGATCTACAAGAAGAAACGAGGTGTTGATGGAAATATCGAGACTTATAAAGCTCGATTAGTGGCAAAGGGTTATATCCAAAGAGAAGGCGTGGACTATGAGGAAACTTTTAGTCCGGTAGCCATGCTCAAATCCATTCGCATCCTCCTATCCATAGCAGCCACTCTCGACTATGAGATTTGGCAAATGGACGTCAAGACAGCTTTTCTTAATGAAAAGCTTGACGAGGTCATTTATATGGATCAGCCAGAAGGATTTAAAGTATCTGGACAAGAAGGAAAAGTTTGTAAGTTAAATAGGTCCATCTATGGACTTAAGCAAGCTTCTCGTTCCTGGAATCTTAGGTTTGATGAAATAATCAAAACCTATGACTTTGAACAAAATATTGATGAGCCCTGTGTTTACCAATTGAAGGCAAATCAAATAGTGGTATTCCTGGTTCTTTATGTAGATGATATCTTACTCATTGGAAACAATGTTAAGAAATTATCAGATGTGAAGAATTGGCTGAGCACTCAATTCCAGATGAAGGATTTGGGTGAAGCAAGTTATGTTCTAGGTATCCAGATCATCAGGGATAGAAAGAACAAACTTTGAGCTCTATCTCAAGTAGCTTACATTGATAAAGTGCTTGAACGTTTCTCAATGACAAATTCCAAGAAAGGGTGTCTACCGTCCCGCCATGGAATTCATCTTTCAAAGAAGCAGTCTCCCCAAACTCCTAAAGAGGAAGATGCAATGAGAAAAGTTCCTTACGCATCTGCAGTTGGAAGTCTGATGTATGCCATGTTGTGTACTAGACCAGATATGCAGTGGGAGTAGTGAGTAGGTATCAGTCAAACCCAGGACCGGAACATTGGATAGCAGTTAAGCATATCCTGAAGTATTTGAGATGGACTAGGGATTATATGTTAGTCTACAAGGGTGGTGTTCTGAACCCTGTAGGCTACACCGATTCAGATTTTCAAACTGATGTTGATGACAGAAAGTCTACTTCTGGAATGGTGTTTACTCTTGGGGGTGGATCTGTGATTTGGAGAAGCGTAAAGCAGTCTGCAATCTCAGATTCCACCATGGAGGCTGAGTACATAGCCGCATCAGAAGCAGCTAAGGAAATAGTCTGGCTAAAGAAGTTCTATTCAGATCTTGGTGTTATTCCAGAAATGGATAAACCGCTTGTGTTGTTTTGTGACAATACAGGAGCGATAGCCAACTCAAAAGAACCTCGAAGTCACAAGAGGAGTAAGCATATAGAAAGGAAGTATCACATTATTCGAGAATATGTGGCCAGGGGAGATGTGAAGGTTATGAAGATTGCAACTGAAGACAATCTTGCGGATCCGTTTACAAAGACACTACCAGAAGCTACATTTGATAAGCATATCAAGGAAATGAGATTAGTAGAATTAAGGCATTAGTTTCAATTAGTGCAAGTGGGAGTTTGTTGGGGTTTTATGCCCTAATTAAAACCCAAATTCTTTGTAATCTCATTTTATTATCAATAAAAGAATAGAAATCATTTTTTGACTTGGTCAATCACTTTGCTCACATGTTTTATTTTCATGATTATTTGCTTAATATAAACTTCTATTAAATCCCGAGCATATAGCTAATCTTATTTATAGTGACATAATCACAGTGGAATATAAATATGATTATATGTTCAAAATAAGTTAGTCCTAAGATTAGTCAGTGCACCGGATTTACACTGACTTGCCAATCTATGATATGATCTACTTACACATTACAGTGTTATGTTCTTTCCAGAACAGCAGCAAAGTAGATAAGATCGGATGTATTTGTTACATCAGACTGGACCGATATTGACAGTTGATAAGATAAGTAAACATATCGTTATTATCTATTCTAGTCATATCATATAGTTGACCATAGGTCAATTCAATCTCAATTCTGAGTGGTTAGTATTCTAACTGATTGTATTATTTGAGTTCTTTGACTTGTTCGTTACCAGCTTACCCTACGGACTAGCCCATACTTACATCTTGGGAACTCGGTAGTATAATTGAGTGGGAGTGTTAATCATAGATATGCACTTCTATAGCTTCTGATGAAGAAGTGAAACGATTGTTTCCTTTTAGTTTGGTTCAAGGTGTTAAATGATAGAGATCTCATTTCAGTAATTAAATTAGTTTATTGAAATATCATTTACAAGGAACTAAGTGTTTTAAGGATAAAATACAATGAGGGGTAAAACAGTATTTTAGTCCTATCTCATTGTAGATCGTCTATAGAGGATTGAGTGACAACTATGGTTGTAACAATGGATAATTAATAGCGTATCTATATTTGTTATAGAGCGTTCTATGAATTCAAGAGTGCAATTCCGAGTCTATAGTGGAGTCACGAGGAATTAATAAGTTAGTAAATTTATTTGTTAGATTTATGATAACTTATTGGAGCTTGATTTCATAGGCCCATGGTCCCCATTGTACCTTGGATAAAATCATCTAGATAGTATCAATTAATTGATTTAATCATCTATTAGAATTATCAAAGTTGACCAGATCAATTTTGGATAGTTTCACAGAGTTGTGTATTTTTGAGAAGAAAAGAGAATTTATGACAGATTTATTAATTAAGATAAATTGGTATCTAAATTAATAAATAAGTTTAAATCAAGGTTCAAATTATAAACAATTAATTTGATAAAGGATTTAAATAATTATTTAATTAATTAAATCAATAGAAAATAATAGAGGCCTTGATTTTAAGTCCAATGGGCTTATAATCAAATGAGAAATTTCACGGCCTATAGCCCATGATAATTTCGACCTAGGGCTTCAAAATGGCTATTATTTTATTGATTTTTTTAATTAAATTAAATGGCCTAATTGAGTCTATAAAAGGAGTGCTTAGAGAGAAGTCAAAAAAGAAGTTTGATAAGTTACAAGTCAGATTTTCTGATAGTTTTAGATTCTCTCTAAACACAAGTCCTTTTCTAAGCCTCTTTGTTATTTTCTCTTCTTCTCTCTATATCTATCTCATGTGTTGAGAATTGCCCACACTAGTCTAGGTGGTTCTAAGGATACATTGGAAGATCGTGAAGAAAATAGAAGATCAGTTCAGTTTCTTGATAATACTCTGCGACAGAGAGGATACAAGAGTTAGAGAAACTGAAGGAAGAACTCTTTAATTCCGCTGTTTATACTGTAAGTATTCTATTCTTTGTTTCTCTTGAATTCAATTTTAGAAACATGTTTTAGGCTATCTTGTATTAATTTGTTTAATATTAGATATACATGAAAATAAATAAAGATCCTGTATAAGCTAATCCAACACACTCAAGATCAGATGAACCTGAGTCAACTGAGTTTCTTTAGTGCAGATGAAATGAATACAATATTTCTATCCAGATACCAATATTCTCTCAGAAAATTAGAATCGAATCCCCTTTATGATGCCATGAGCCTTGTATTTATAGGCTTAGGATCGTACAAATGAAGTCCCCTATAATCGAGATATTTTGTTATTCTCACTATACTTAATTAATAATAATATTCAAAATACAACAATACACTACTTTTGTGGGATAATCTGAGAGATTCCCGCGCAGGTATGAACGATTCTTGTTGAAGCCGTTACTGAGATCTTTTGCGTAGCCCTGTTCTGTTTAGTCGGTCCACATCACACCCAGGAGGAAAACTGAAGGGCCAAAGCACTCCACTGGTCGGCCAAACCCTCACTGGTCGGCCAAGACAAGTGACTGGTCGGCTAAACACTTGACTGGTCGGACAGGCACCTGACTGGTCGACCAAACACTTGACTGGTCGGACAGACACCTGACTGGTCGAACAAGCACCTGACTGCCCAGACAAGTGCATGACTGGTCAGACTAGCACATGACTGGTCGGCCAAGCGCATGACTGGTCGGTCAAGCACATGACTGGTCGGTCATGACACTTGACTGTCAGTCAAAAATCTTCACTGGACTACCGGATCACTCCTAAGCCAGATCACCCAGCCATTCCTTGCCATTTGTGACTTCTATTGCCACGTCATCGTTTTCAAATTTTGGGGATAACATTTGCCCCCCCAAGTTTATTATATGATATACTCACATAATAACCTTTTTTCTCCACTGTTGACGGCATAATAATAAAAAATTCAACTGTACATCTTCCCGCCTATGCAACAAACCACGACGCCACAGCAGACCACGATCACTGGAATTAACTGCTCACAATCGTGGGGAGATAACATACCCAAGGAAATTTCAAGAGTCTAAGAATAAGTGGCAACTTTCACTTTTCCAATTTAAATAGACCCATAAGTGCTCATAATCTCATAAGCAAAAAAAGAAGAGCACAAAATTTCCATCTCCCTCATCTTTTTCTTCTCTTGGCCGAATACCCCAAAAATTCTCTTCTTGGCCGAAAGTTCAAGGATTTCAAAGAAAAGCTCCAATTTATTCAAGCAAATCCAAGGTTTCTTCAAGAAATCCAAACCCCTTCAAGATATATTTGGGTAAGTCCTTCTTCTTCATCTCCACTTATGTTTTTTTTTTCTCGAAGCTTAAGAAAAAATATGAGTAGGCCGAAACCCCCATAAGAAATTTTTTCTTGAATTTGTGTATGAATCTTTGATATATAATGTGTATTGTGGCTGTTTTGATGTTGTTTAGGCTATGGGTAACTTAATTTTATCTTCAATTTCATGGAAATTTGAAGAAAAATGAATTTTTCAACCTAAATTGCATATGTGTTTATGGGTATTTGATGATAGATATGGTCCCTAGAACTTTTGAAACCTTTCAAATCCCCCATTTTGATCTTGTTGTTATGTATTTTGGGTGAGGAAATGTGTTTGTGTCCTATGGGATTTAGGGTTTTTTTTTTCTTTTCGAAATGGGTTTAAGGAAGGTGTTCATGGCCGATCGCCCATGGCCTTTTTCTATTTGAATATTCGGGCATGCCCCAAAATCAATGGGACACACCTCTCACTGCTCGGTCTCAAGCACACTTGGTTCATCCTTGTGACCACCGATCGGAACACCTCGGACTAACCCCAGCCCCTCGGATGCACCATTAACTGCTCAGACGAAAGGCCCCTTGGACATGTGCGCACAGTCTGCTCGGATGCCTCGGTGGGACACCGGTGCATCGGTTGGATGTCTCGCACACGCCTGCTACGTTCCTCGGACAGGCACGGTCTGCTTGGATGCCTTGGCATGACACCGGTGCACCAATCGGATGTCACACACATGCCTGCTGCACTCCTCGGACACCCAGGCCATCCGCTCGAACACCTAGGCCATCCGCTCGGACACCCAGGCCATCCGCTCGGACACCCCAAGACATCCGCTCGGACATCACACACTTTAGGCACCAAATTTATGCTTATCATTTTATCCCTCATACATGTTCATTCTAGGGAGTAAAAATATATTTTACTACCCAATAAAATATTTCCTGAGTAGTAAAAAAATATTTTTCCTTTACATTAATCGATTTATGTTTGTTTGGTTACTCACCTCCCCTTTTTTATTTTTTGTAGATGAATCGCTTCGACTATAGGGGAGGTGACAACCATACAAATTCTGACACTTCCATTCCGCAATCGAGCGATACTCCTCAAAGCAGCGACTCTTCGTCGAAGTCTCTTAACAGTCGCACCCCCGAGGATCGCCTTCGCCGTCTTAAAAAAATCCTTCCCCGATCGCCTTATATTTCCTCCACGAAGAACAGTTTCTCAATCAACAGGATGAGCAGTCAGAAATGAGGGTAAAGAAATCTAACAGACTTCCTCAGGACCAGGACCCTCAGGTAGCTCGCAGAGTGGCACAGAAAGTAGTGGAACGCAGTGAGGTCCGAACTACGGCTTCTTCAATACCGCCTCGGCAGACACCAAAACCCAGCAAGCCTCGGAGAAAAATCACTGAGAAATTTACTACCGAGATCCAGCGATTAGCTGTCCAAAAACCAAGAAAAGAAGGAGAAGAAACACCCTCCTGGTTCACAGCCAAACCCTCCAAACTTAACCCCGGCATGTTCGACAAACATATTCATGCCTCGGGCCTGAGAGGGGTTAATGTGATATGTCCGCGCCCTCATCAGAGAGCCAACAAGCCTGCCAGACCTTACTGTGCCTGGTCCAGGTACCACGTATACGCAGGAGCTACCATTCCGCTGCATCCTTTCTTTCGATCAGTAGCGGACTATTTCAACGTCTCTCCTTTTCAGATTGCTCCCAATGGGATTCAGGCATTGTCTGCTCTATACATCCTTTACTTCCTGCAAGGCTGGGATCCACCCATTCCTCACGAAATACACTATCTCTTCGACTTCAGAACCAACCCGAGCCACAAGAATACAGGTTTTTTCCACCTCTTCCATAGGCATAAAGGGATTAAATACCTCCATGGTATCGCTCATAAGTCAAATCCTGGAAAATACTATACATAGTATTTTCTTACTTCAGATATCAAAGCCAACAACTTAGCCTTTACTCATGCGGGTCCATTTCACCAGCCCTTGCCTACCAAGGAAATGTGTTCTCGAGCAGAAGAATTGGCTAATATGTGTACCGAGGAGAAGAATTTGAAAGAGTTGGTTACTGTGGATAATCTTCAGATGGTGGGCATGTTACCAAGTAACCAGAACATCATAGTAGAGAGTACTACTGAGGAAGCAAATGCAACTGACCAGTCCAATGCTGATACTGAGGTAGTGACCGATCAGTTCTCTCCTGGACCGTCTCCCTACTCTCGTAGACCAAGTGACCTTATGATTAGGGAACCCCCATCCAGAGGATCAACACAGACGTGTTATTCCCACACAGCCTGGGAAAGGAAAGACCATCCAGCTTCATAGAGACTTAAGCTCATCATCTGATGAAGAGGATGACTTCCTAGACCAAATCCTAAATTCAGGTCTAGTAGTCATAGTGAGATGATTGATTTTAAATAACTTGGTTATATGGGATTTATAGAGTTGTCTGGTAGTTGTAAAGTATTTACCCACATATTGCTTTACTTTTTACTAACAAATCTTGTGTTTACTCTTTTGTAGATTCAGAGATGTTCAGGCAATTCAACACCACTCTTGCCCAAAAGAGGAAATCTAGGGAAGGAAGTGGCTCAAACCCCCCAAGCAAAGTTCCAAGGACAACCCCGACCAGCCAAGGAAGACAACCCGAGGAGCCGATTACAATCCCGCAGCTGACCCCTTCATCGATTTCTCCCTCTGTGAGCCTAACCCTCACTCGCCTGACTGGCCTGAGTGAGGCCCTTCGCACTGCTGGTAACATTGGGAAGGAACTGCTTGACCAAACCCTTCATGATGATTAAACGACTCAAAGCTTTGAATCCTTGCCTCGGCTTAGTGTTGAAGTCATCTTACAAAGAGGGCTCGCTCAGCTGATGAATGTAAGTATTTTATCACAAGACAGTTTGTAATTAATCATATTTACTTGTAGTAACTTCCTGTTTTCCATGCAGTCTCTTATCACTATCAGCCACGCTCAGCATCGAGCAGTAGACTACAAGGAATTGATCAAGGTCTTAAATGATCAACTAGTGGACGCCCAAACTAAAGTGGAGACTTTAACTTCATCGGAAAAAGATCTCAAATCCAAGGTGGAGCAGGCAGAGAAGACCGTGGCTGAGCGGAATGAGTCTCTTAGGGGGCTGGCTGATGAAAACCAAAAATAAACTCAAATCAACAAGTCGTTGACTGATCAGCTAGAGAAATTGACTTGTGAGAACGAGGAGATAAAGCGAGAGAAAGAAGCCGATCTCGCTCGCTACGAGGAAATTTGTTTCAATTGCTTTTACCAGGTGTGGAAGCTGAACAAACCTCTCAACCTCGACTTTCTCACAGAGGAGGCCAAGGCAGAATAGCTTGCAAAATGCGAGGCAAAGGTTGCTGAGGAGGCAGCTAATCCTGCTGGTACCACACCTTTTTCCCCCACGCTATCGTTTCGACCGGAAGAAGCCACTGATGCTGAGGAAGGTGTTGATCAACCCGAGTGACAACCTGACCAGGGAGCCCCATAGCCGACCAGTGAGACTCTATCCGACCAGCTGACTTCTTAGCATACTAGTAGACATTTATTTTCTATTTTGCTACTGTACTTTTGCTCGTATGGCCAAGCAATTAGCATGAACACTTCACTTTTATAGACTTAATCATTTAAAAGTTTTATTACATAGATGCCTTATATTTTCATATGAGTACTTAGTTTTCTAACTTAGAAATTCTAAACATTTCATAAGTTACTACTAAGCATGCTTTCTCACATTCTCATTGCTCTAACATTTTATGAGCATAGCTTTTTATTTACACAGAAATAGTTGTTCTTAACTTAAAAGTTTGAAAAAATTCAAAGTTAATTAAGCTTTGTAAAACAAGTTAGTTTAATGACCCTTTTGACTTCAAAGATTTACAAGTCAGCCTGAAAACAAATATCTTTGCTCGTGTTCTTATTGCTTGTGTTGAATTGTATACCAGTATACCCTATGTGCCCCCCAAGTGATTGAGGGTTGAAAAATACTTGATCACTTGCTACTTGACCAAATTTGTCCGAGTAGTTATTACTCATGAAACACATTGATTATACAAAGGATATTTCAGCAGTTAAACATTGCAAAAACATGCATTTATTTAAACGTTGGTCATTCATCCGATGGATACCGACCAGTTGAACACTGCCCGGTATTTCCTTCATAAAACCTTTTTTGTTTTAAGTTGTAATGACAGTTGAACACTGCCAAAGCAAGAATAATCAACACATATGCAAAATTTGTAGCAAGATTCGACCGCGCTGTGCTTGATCTCTTTTATTACTCGTAAAAAGAAGAAGGACAAAACGTGTCTAATTACGAGTCGCAAACAAAATAAAATTGTCCAAAATAACATGACTGGTTAGCAAATAGTCAGTTCACAAACAAACTTAAATAACAAGTTAAACACTTGAGACAAAGCTACTACTCTGTAAGCAGTATTTATTGATAATATTTCCTCAAGTGCTCGCCATTCCAATAGTTCCTGATCAACTCTCCATTTAATCAAGCAAGTTTGTAAGTGCCGGGTGGCAAGACTTGCTCAATTTGATACGGTCCCTCCCAGTTTGGTCCTAGTACTTTAGCCGCCGGGTCTCTGATGAACACCTTTCTGAGGACCAAATCTCCGACTTGGAACTTTCGATCTCTGACTTTGGAATTAAAATAGCGAGCCACCTTTTGCTGATGAGCAGTAACTCTCAAGCTTGCTTTTTCTCGTCTCTCCTCAAGGAAATCTAAAGATTCAGCTAGCAACTGGTGATTCTCCTCCTAGTCGTACATGGTTCTACGATGAGATGGTGGATCTACTTCCACAGGTAACATGGCTTCATATCCATATGCCAAGGAAAAAGGGGTATGACCAGTTGCTGTCCGTGTAGTAGTCCTGTATGACCAAAGGACTTATGGTAATTCTTCCACCCAAGCACCCTTAGCTTGCTCGAGACACTTTTTTAGAGTATCCTTCAAAGTTTTATTTACGACTTCAACTTTCCCATTGGCTTGCGGATGAGCTACCGAGGAGAAACTTTTCGCGATGCCATGCCTAGTGCAGAAATCGGTAAATAAGTCACTATCAAACTGAGTGCCATTGTCAGAGACTATCTTCTTGGGCAGACCATAGCGACATATTATGTTCTTAACCACAAAATCTAACACTTTCTTCGAGGTGATCGTTGCTAGTGGTTCGGCTTCGGTCCACTTGGTGAAATAATCCACAACAACTACTGCAAATTTTGCCCCTCCTTTCCCTTTGGGTAGTTTCCCGATCAGATCAATCCCCCATACTGCAAAAGGCCACGGGCTCTGCATTTGTATCAAGACATTTGGAGGCCCTGGGTACCTTAGAAAATCTCTGGCATTTATCACACTTCTTCACATACTCCATGGAATCTTTGTTCATTGTAGGCCAGAAAAATCCTTGTAGTAAAATCTTTTTAGATGGACTCTGCCCCCCAGCATGATCTCCACAGAACCCCTCGTGCACCTCAGCCAATAAGTTTTTTGACTGGTCGGGTGCTATGCACCTTAGTAGAGGCAAAGAGTACCCTCTTCTATACAACACCCCATCCATCATAATGTACCTAGCAGCTTGCCTCATAATCTTCTTTGCTTCATTACGATCTTCTGGGAGGATTCCTTGCTCAAGGTAAGAAATGATGGGTGTCATCCAAGTGTCAACTATTGTGATGGGCATGGCTTCTTGTTCATTAATGCTCGGCTCTGCCAAGTATTCCACTGGTACTATATTCAGAGTTTCAGCATCTTTTGCACTAGCTAATTTTGCTAGAGCATCTGCGTTAGAGTTCTGCTCCCGTGGTACCAGCTTAATAGTATACTCCTCGAATTGTGCTAGCAGATCCTTGGTCTTATTCAAGTACTCCATCATGCGTAGGCCCCTTGCTTGATATTCCCCTAAGACTTGGTAGACCACCAATTGGGAATCACTATTCACTTCAACCGACCGGGCATGAACATCTCTAGCCAAGCGCAAGCCTGCTAGGAGGGCTTCATACTCTGCCTCATTATTAGAAGCATTAAATCCAAATCTTAATGCGTAATGAATTCGGTGCTTCTCCGGCATGACTAATATAATTCCAGCTCCTGAATGATGTTCGTTTGATGACCCATCAATAAAAAGTTGCTAAGCAGGAAGATCTTCTCTTTGCTCAGTTACACACTCTTGCTGGTCGAAAGAGTGGTGTAATTGGTGAACCGAGGTTCATATTTAGTTGGCTTGTCGTTTGGTCCCGACTTAGCCTTCTTTTCATTGTGGCGGTCAGACCCGTTATTTCCACGTTTCTTACCACCATTTTGATCAGTACCACCATTCTTGGGGGGATCAGTTGATTCGCTCGGATTGTTCAGGCCCTTTTCTCCCTTCTCAATCGCGTCATCCAATTTCATATACTTGTCCGCCCGGTCAAGAAATAGTTGTAACGTTGAAATTGGGTTGCGATGAATAGTGTCCCACAAAGGACTCTGATAGATTATGCCAGAAGAAATGGCCACCATCTTCCCCTCATCTCCAACCGTGGTTGCTCGGTTGGCTTCTCTCATGAACTTTTGTATGTAGTTTTTGAGAGATTCATCTTTCCCTTGTTTAATATCTGCCAAGTGATTGGCATAAACTGGAGGGGTCCGAGCAGCGCTGAACTACCTACAAAACTCTTTCCTGAAAATTTCCCAAGAAGTGATGGAGTTTGGCTTAAATTTCCAATACCACTCTAGGGCAGTGTCGGATAATGTAGTAGGGAAAACTCTGCACCTATAATCATCACTCACTTCGAGTAGCTCCATTTGGTCTTCGAATTTCCCCACATGCCTACCGGATCTGCCTTTTCTGTATTGTTATCCCCATTTCCTGCAGGGGGTTTGGGCCTTTGCCCTGGCCCACGGTCAGAGGACCAGATCGGCGTATGGGCCCGGTCCAGGGTCCCTGGGTTTGAATATTGCCCAAGGGGACTGGTACGGACCAGGGACTCCAGACTGGGCCCATTCGAGGGGTCCGGGATGTCCCCCCGGGTTCGTCCTCAGCAAGAACGGTCCCGGCGATGTCCAGAGCACCCGGACCGTCGTGGCCTATGCATTCCTATCCCGGACCCTGGTGTGGTCCGGGCCTGTGGTAAACGGAGCGGGCCAAAGGTAAACGGACCTGGATCATCTCCTCCCCGGTTGAAGGGCCAAGCGTCCAGAATCCTGAAGCCGCCTCATTTCGCGTGGGCATTGTCCCCCACTTTTTGCCTGCAGAAAGGGTCGCCTCGGGATTGCTCACTGATGTGTCAGGACTGCGCAGCCAAGTACCCTGACCGGTCTTGTCTCCTGAATCAGCCTCGTGACTCGAAATGGTCAGATCCAAAGCGCCGTTTTGTCGGGCGAAGCTTGTATCTCAGGTCAACCAATTGGGCCTTAGCTGGTTTGAATTTCGTGTATTGTATATCTCTTTGTATTGGGCCTCCACTAGAAAGGCCCCTTGCACTCATTTCTCTGATGGGCCCGGGTCGGATCCGGCCCAGACCCGGTATTCCCCTCAGCTTATAAATATAAGCTATAGAGCAACGTAAAGGGGGGTCGGAGAAAAAGGGAGGCAGAAACTCTGTTCAGATATAGCTAGAAAACTCCATTGTAAAAGATTCTTCTAGCTCTAATATATAGACTCGTGGACTAAGACTAGTTAACGCCCCAACCACGTAAAAACCCCGTGTCGATCTTCTACTCTCATTATTATTATTACCAGCAAATATTGTTCATTAATAGAGTTGCCAAAAATCTCGGTTAACAGTTTGGTGCTTTCATTGAGAGCTGAAGGAAGCTAGCGCCAATGCCAGGCCTTTACTACGATGGTGAACACACGACACACCACCTTCGACCCTACCGACCCAGAGCAAGGTAATGGAGACCCGCTGCCTTCTCAGCACATCCCTCAGGACCTGCTAGAGGACGTGCCTCCTCAGACGTCTCACCAAGATGAGTCGCAAGATTACGAGGGTGGGGCAGAGTACGAAGTAGAAAACGAAGAAGATTACTACGAGGAGGAGAACGAGGGGGAGTATCATGATGAAGCCGTGGATCCTGAAATACCCCGCGACGATCAGCAGGACTCGGAGGTGACCAGACTAAGGCAGCAAATCCTGGATCAGGAAGCCAGGATGGCTGAGCAGGCGGAGGCACACCGCCGAGTGCAGGAATCTCTACGAGCCCTACAGGCGCTTATGGCCGCACAGGGCCCAGCAGCCAACCCCACAGCTGGCCCACTTCCAGAAACGCAACAACCCGCTCCCCAAGAGCAAGCCGGGGGCCCCAGGGGTGCTAGCCCGATCCGTCCCCCAGAGCCTTTTCCTGACACAGCTCCGAGAGTCCCGGACAAGGAGCGATGGAAGACTCGGGAGAAGACCACCCCCGTCGAGAAAGACGGGGCACGTTCACGACCGTTACCTAGGAAAGAGAAGGTGCGGCCCGTCCCAGGACGAGGCCACCCAATCGATCCACAAGGAGCACGGCCACAGAACGAGCAGCCCCGGCACGCCCCAGGGCCAAACGGGCGGGAAAGGTCTTTGCACCCGAGTGCCTCGGTCAACAAGAACCGCCGGGAACGATCTCGCCGCGAGGATCATCACGCTCTCAGCTCAGGGGACGACAGTTCCCAAGTAGATTTACGTGATGAACTGAATGCCCGGAAGGAGCGGGCCTGCAAGGAAAAAATTCTCCCTCGAGGCGGCGACCTCAGGAACGACATCAACGACAGGAGGAACGAGAGAATCCCCCTGGAGGATAGCATGGCCAAGATGCTCATGGAGAAAATGGCCGCATTAAAAAAGGTCACTGATCGCCTGGTCCGCAAACAGGAAGGCGTGGACACTGACTCCGACGAAGAGGATAAAGAGCCGTGCGCGAGGCACATCCTGGACGCCGTACTGCCCAAGGGGTTCAAGATGCCGAGCCTCACTGCCTATACTGGAAATACAGATCCTAGGGATCAACTGTCCCGGTACAACCGACTCATGACCGTGGCTCACGTCAGCGACGACGGTAAATGCCTCTGCTTCTCCATCACGTTGGGCGGTCCCGCCGAAGAGTGGTGGAAAAGGCTTAAACCGGGATCCATCCAATCGTGGTCCGGGCTACAGTCAGCATTTCGGAAGCAGTTCGTGGCCGCCATGAGGATGGACATGCAAATCAGCGCCCTCACCAATATTAAGAAGCTACCCGCGGAGACATTGAGATCCTACATCCAGCGCTTTACTGAAGAGACTCCAAGACAAAGGTCGATGACGGACAGCTCCTGGTGGCACTGCAGTCTGGAATCCGGGCCGGATCGCCACTTTGGGACGACATGCAACGCAGTAAAGCCGCCACGTTGGAAGAATTCATCAGGAGGGCCCAAGGATTCATCAACTGGGAGGAGGCTCAGATCCAGGCCTTCGGATGGCCCCCAGCTCCTCACCCCATCCCTCCGACGATCCCTCAGACGATTCCGGGAGGTGCGGGGCAGTTCCCTGCGCAGTCCTACGCCACGCCCCCCGTAGTCCCGGGGATGGCTGTCACGCTCGGCATCAGTTACACCCCTATGGTATACGGCCCTGCCGCTTCGGGGTATGCCCCGGCCCAATCAACGCACTTCTCCGGTTATGGCGTCGCGCCGGCAGGCCACAGTATGACTCCCGTCGTAGCCCAGCAATCGCAGACGGGAGTAATCGAGGCAAGCGTGAATCCCTCCTGGGGCAAGCGATCGGGCAAAGGCTAGAATCGTCCTGAGCTGGCCAAAAAAGGGAAGAGGGGCTACGAGCCCCAATATTCCAAATACACCAACTTGGTGGACACCCGGGAAAACATCTACCTGGCGACAGAAAGAGCGGTCCACTACCGGAAACCTAGCCCCATGTTTAAGGGGGGAAGGAATTCGAGAGACACCAGCAAATGGTGCGCCTATCACAAAGACGAGATTGAAAACCTCATCAAGCTCGGGCACCTCCACCAGTGGGTAAGAATGCCCGTGGGTGTCCCGGGCATGTCAGCAAGCCCCGGGCAATCCACGGCTCCGGTAACGACTCGTGCATACTCGCCCCAGGGAGGGTATGCACAGGGACCTCCAGCGCAGGCCCCTCAGGGGACCATCATCGCGCCGGCTCCCGGCCCTGGAATGCCCTATTCTTCCGGGGCGGCACCCCCTCGAGTGGATGGACATGTGGCGACCATATCGGGCGGACCCCACCTAGGAGGACCTTCGAAGAATGATCAAAAGCGCTATCTGAGCGAGCTGGACCACGACCAAGAAGTTTGCGCCCTTGTCCAGGCCCCGGCTCAGCGCCCTAAACTGATGAACCTCCCCATCACGTTCACTGAGGACGACGCCCGCAACGTCCATTTTCCGCACCACAACCCGCTGGTTATAGATGCTCAAATTGCTAACAAGTTGGTATCCCGCATGTTGGTGGATGACGGTAGCTCTGTCAACTTGTTGTTCAAACCCGCCTTTGGCGCCATTGGCCTGACAGAGGCGGATCTGGCGTCCTGCCCAACCCAAATCTACGGCTTCAACGGAGATGCGCTTCTCCCCATGGGAAAGGTCCAGCTGCCGGTGACGCTGAGGGATGAATTGCAGCACTCGTTCAAATTCTGCACCTTTGTTGTGGTGGATTGCCCAACCGCGTACAACGTCATCTTTGGCCGGCCCGCATTGGTTGAGTTCGGGGCCATCACCTCCATCCGCCATCTTTGTATGAAGTTCCCGTGCGGCAACGGAGGAATAGGGACTGTCTGGGGAGACCAAAAAAGCGCTCGGAAGTGTTACCATGTCTCTGCCCGTCCCATATATATGGTCCGAGAGGAGCCTGTCGAGCCGGCCCTCTTTCCGGCCGAGCAAGCAGTCCAGGAATAGGATGATCTGGACCCGTGAATAGGAGACGATCACATCCTAGAGCCAATGGATGAAATAGAAGAGGTATGCATCAGCGAAACCGACCCGGCCAGGATCATCCAAGTGGGAAAGAGCTTGCCGGCGGACATTTGGGCCGCCATTATCGCCCGAGTCCAGGAAAACCAGGATCTTCTGGCCTGGTCCCACTCCGATATGACCGGGATTGACCGCAATATAATCTGCCACGCTTTAAGTATTGACCCAAACGCGACCCCGGTCTGCCAGAAGCGCAGACCTTTGGGGACGGAAAGGGCCGAGGCCCTCAAGCTGGAGGTGGAGAAGTTGTCTTCCATCAACTTCATCCGCGAAGCGGTATATCCCGTGTGGCTGGCCAATCCGGTCTTGGTGCCGAAACCGAACGGGGCCTGGAGGACTTGCATTGACTTCACAGATCTCAACAAAGTGTGTCCGAAGGACTGTTTCCCACTCCCCCGAATCGACCAAATGGTGGATGCTACATCTGGTTACGAGATCTTGAGTTTCATGGACGCTTACTCCGGCTACAACTAGATCTCCATGCACGTGGTGGATCAGGAGCATACCAGCTTCCAAACCGACAAGGGCATCTATTGCTATATAGTCATGCCTTTCGGACTCAAAAATGCCGGAGCAACTTACCAGAGGCTCGTCAATCGAATGTTTCGGGCCCAGCTAGGGCGAAACATGGAAGTATACATCGACGATATGTTGGTAAGGTCCAAGACGTCGCGGGACCACTCGGACGATTTGGCGGAGGCTTTCGCAGTTATCTGGAAGTACGGGATGAAGTTGAACCCTAAGAAGTGCACCTTCGGCGTAGCTTCCGGGAAGTTCCTGGGCTTCATAGTAAGCTTCCGAGGAATCGAAGCCAACCCAGAGAAGATCAAGGCACTGATCGACATGGCCTCTCCCCGGAAGCACAAGGACGTCCAAAGCTTGACAGGGCGAGTGGCCGCCCTGAGCCGTTTCGTTTCTAAGGCCACGGACAAGTGTGTCCCTTTTTTCAACGTCCTTCGAGGAAGACAGCGGTTCGAGTGGTCACTCGAATGCGAAGAGGCCTTCCAGAAGCTGAAAGAACACCTGGCCAAAGCCCTCATCCTGGCGAAGCCAGTCGAAGGGGAGCCTTTGTATCTGTACCTGGCCGTGACCGAGCACGCCATCAGCGCCGCGTTGGTACGAGAAGAGGAAAGGACACAACTCCCGGTATACTACGTGAGCAAGCGGTTACTAGACGCCGAGTCTCGATACCCGTTGATCAAAAAGCTGACCTTCTGCCTACTGATGGCTTCCCGGAAGCTTCGACCTTACTTCTAGGCTCATGCCATAAAGGTCTTAACCAACCATCCCCTGCGGCAGGTATTGTAGAAACCTGAGTCGTCGGGGAGACTCCTGAAGTGGGAAATGGAGCTGAGCCAATTTGGTATATCTTACGTGCCCCGGGTGTCCATCAAGGGACAGGCCCTGGCCGATTTCATCGTCGAATGTTCCGGGATCCCCCCAGAAGAGAGTATCCCCGCAGCCCCCGAGGCGCCCGTTTGGAAAATCTTCGTGGATGGAGCCTCGAACGAGAATGGGGCCGGCGCCGGGATCATCTTGGTGTCACCGCAGGGGAACCAGCTACAAAATGCCCTTCGTTTCCAGTTCAAAGCATCGAACAACGAGGCGGAGCATGAAGCTGTCCTGGCCGGCCTGCGTTTCGCCCGGGAGGTAGGGGCAGCGAACCTCAAACTTTACAGCGATTCTCAGCTAGTAGTCAGGCAAATCTCGGGGGAGTATCAGACCAAGGGAGAAAGAATGGCGGCATACGTGACTCAAACGAGGGAGATGCTCCAGACGTTCGCGGCGCATTCCATCCGCCAGATCCCCCGGGAGAAGAATATTTTCGCGGATACATTAGCGAAGCTGGCAACCGACGCAGAGGCCGAACTGGCCGGACTGGTTCTCGTCAACCATCTCCCCGTCCCAAGCATCAGGGCTCCCACTGTCCATACCGTCGACCACTCCACTTCCTGGATGGGGCCGCTAATTCGGTACCTGTCTACGGCGAAGTTCCGAACGATCGAGCCGCGGCCAGGAAGCTCCTGTACTAGGCCCACCGGTACGTCATGATGGACGGAAAACTCTATCGCCGGGGACTGTCTATGCCTTATCTCAGGTGCGTGTTCGGGACTGAGCTAGGCGCCATCATGCGTGAGGTCCACGAAGGCTTTTGCGGAGATCACACGGCCGGGCCCAGTTTGTCCAAGAAGATTCTGCGCCAAGGATACTTCTGGCCCACCATGAAGAAAGACTGCATCGACTACATCCGCAAGTGCGAGCAGTGCCAGAGGTAAGCGAAGATCCCTCGGGCCCCCCCGACAGAGATAACCTTGATGAACAGTCCCTGGCCCTTCGTAGTGGGGGGGGATCGATCTTGTGGGATCTCTCCCGACCGGGAAGGGAGGGGTAAAGTATGCCATTGTGGCTGTAGACTATTTCACGAAATGGGTCGAGGCGGAGCCCATGAACGCGATCACGTCCAAGAAGGCCTTAGATTTCGTCGTCAACAGCATAGTGTGTCGATATGGCCTCCCCTACAAAATCGTGTCCGACAACGGGAAGCAGTTTGACAGATTCCACTTCACGGATTTTTGCGAAAGGCACGGTATAGTGAAGAGTTTCTCGGTAGTCGCCAGACCACAGGCGAACGGGCAGGTCGAAGCCGTGAACAAAATCCTAAAAGGGACGCTGAAGAAAAAGCTCCAGGCCTGTAAAAGCAAATGGCCCGAGGAACTCCCCCACGTATTGTGGGCCTACCGGACGATCGAAAGGATGTCAACCGGGCACACCCCCTACTCAATGGTTTATGGATGCGAAACCGTCATCCCAATTGAAACGACCGTCCCGTCCCATCGACGCGACACATATGATCCCACCTAGAACCACGCCTTACTCCAGGAATCGCTGGATCTTATCGAGGAGATTCGGGAAGAGTCGCAAGTGCAGTTGAAGATGTACCAGGGAAAGATCGCGCGACATTTTAACTCCAGAGTCAAAAGCCGTAAGTTTGAAACCGGCGTTCTAGTCCTGCGGAGGGTCTTCCCTGCCACTCAGGATCCGGGAGTAGGGGTTCTGGGCCCTAATTGGGAAGGGCCATATGAGATCCAGCACGAGGTCTGCCCCGGAACATACCACTTGAAGCGGCTCGATGGTTCCGAAGTTCTGCGAGCCTGGAACGCGGAGCATCTCCGTAAATACTACCAGTAGTCCTAGAACTCGTCCCAGTTTAGTGTTTACGTTGTAAGCAATGTACGCCTCAGGGCTAATTCCCTTTTGAACAATGAAAATGACGTGTGCAAAACGTCGTAAAGGGCTATTGTCACCATGAAAATGTACGCCTCAGGGCGAATTCCTTTCGAATTTCTTTCTCAAGTGACCCAGACCCGTCTCCGCTCACTTGCGGGGGGTGTCATCCCAGGCACAAGCGAAATACGAGGACCGAGCCCAAGGCCAGTCCCACCCCGGACGAACGATGTCCGGGGGTATATAATAAAAGGGACCTAAGCCCAAGGCTCGTCCCGCCCCGGACGAAACGATGTCCGGGGATATTAAAAAAGAGGACTGAGCCCAAGGCCGGTCCCACCCCGGACGAACGATGTCCGGGGGTATATTAAAAAAGGGACCAAGCCCAAGGCTCGTCCCGCCCCGGACGAAACGACGTCCGGGGATATTAAAAAAGAGGACCGAGCCCAAGGCCGGTCCCACCCCGGACGAACGATGTCCGGGGGTATACAATAAAAGGGACCAAGCCCAAGGCTCGTCCCGCCCCGGACGAAACGACGTCCGGGGATATTAAAAAAGGGACCAAGCCCAAGGCTCGTCCCGCCCCGGACGAAACGATGTCCGGGGATATTAAAAAAGAGGACCGAGCCCAAGGCCGGTCCCACCCCGGACGAACGATGTCCGGGGGTATTTTAAAAAAGGGACCAAGCCCAAGGCTCATCCCGCCCCGGACGAAACGATGTCCGGGGATATTAAAAAAGAGGACCGAGCCCAAGGCCGGTCCCACCCCGGACGAACGATGTCCGGGGGTATATTAAAAAAGGGACCAAGCCCAAGGCTCGTCCCACCCCGGACGAAACGATGTCCGGGGATATTAAAAAAAGAGGACCGAGCCCAAGGCCTGTCCCACCCCGGACGAACGATGTCCGGGGGTATATTAAAAAAGGGACCAAGCCCAAGGTTCGTCCCGCCCCGGACGAAACGACGTCCGGGGATATTAAAAAAGAGGACCGAGCCCAAGGCCGATCCCGCCCAGACGAACGATGTCCGGGGGTATATAATAAAAGGGACCAAGCCCAAGGCTCGCCCCGCCCCGGACGAAACGTTGTCCAGGGATATTAAAAAAGGGACCAAGCCCAAGGCTCGTCCCGCCCCAGACGAAACGCCGTCCGGGGATATTAAAAAAGAGGACCGAGCCCAAGGCCGGTCTCGCCCGGTTGTTGTCCATGGACATAAAGATATTCGGTTTGCCTCGGGGTAAGGCCGGGGCCTAAAACTGAAAAGGAGGATGAAATGCCCAGTTGAGCCAAGCCCCGGGAGCCCTGGACCGAGCGCCAAGGCTATAGACTAGAAAATTTAGTTGGGTCTAGTCCCGGCCGTTGGAACCAGGACTAAACCCTTGCAATCAGTTAGTCGCGGCAACAAATCGAAATCTCTACTGAACAATGGAAGGAACTTTCTTAAAAAACGAAAGAAAGTAGCAAGGTTTTAAGTTTAATTACAAGCCAAACAGTAACAAAAGTACAAGGCCAGGACATGGGCCTACAACGCATCCGCCCGGAGGTCCGCATCCTCCCTCTCCTTGGCCTCATATTCGGCACGCTTCGATTGTGGATCAGGGAAGACGAGGAGGTTCATGTTCTTATCCTTGCAGCAGGCCATATGGATGGCCTCGTCGAAGGTAACATCCACTAAGTTATCGGCCTCCTCCTTCTCCTGACGGGTCGTCTCATGCGCCGCCTTCTCCTGAAGCAGGGAGTCGCCCAGTTCGCAGACTAGGGCTTTCAGGGCCAGGATCTCCTCCTTGTCCAGGGCGGACTGTGCCGCGGCCGTCTCCAAGAGCGTCGCCCTTTCATTGGCGACTTTTGTCTTCCGGGACAGCTCCTCTTCCAGCACAACCTTGGCGCGACCAATCTCCTCGCGCTCCGCCTTCAGGCGGGACACTTCTTCCTGGAGATGGGCCGTTTCCCGGATGAGGGTCTCCTTGACGGCCTCCCTCTGGTTCACGGCCGCCTCCAGCTCCAGCTTGGCCATCTCCATCTTTATGGCAAGCTCGGCTACTAGATCGACACTCCTCTGGGACAGTAAATCAACCTGGAGCAAAGAAAAGTTAGAAAATAAAACCACCACCAACAAATGACTGAAGGAATATGAGTGGGGTGAACATTACCGCGGTGGCCTAGTGGCGGAGAGCCTGAGAGATGAACAACACGTCCGGGTTGACTATCCTGGCCTACCTCTTCAGCTGAAGGTTGGACATAGTGCTCCCAACCTGATCCAGCAGATCAGCAGCCATGGGGGCGATGTCTTGGCCCAGCTTGGGGCGGAAGCCCGCCTCGGCAGATGGCCGGTCCACGATCGGTTGGGGAGCGCTGAACTCGGTAGGACGGTTCGAGAACTCGACCTGACGATGGATTGTCAGGGCCTTGTAAGCGTCGTCCCTCCAGCACCGGCCGTTTTCCCAGGTCCGGTTGATCAGCCGGGACTGTTCGTCCCGCAGGGCGGACTCCCCCTCCTCGAGAAGAGTTGGGCGGAGGGGAAGGACAGGCGGAGTAGGGATCTCCTTCATGGTTAGGCGACTCTCCCCATGCGACTCCTCAGCTGTTTCCGACCGCGTCGTCCGGGGCTTCTTCCCGAGGTTGCCTTCCCCGGCGTCGACTTCCGGGCCCCTCTTTCCTGAGCTCCGGCTGACGGCTTCGCCCGCTTCCAAATCAATCACCGGGGGCTGGTCCGAAGAGACGTCAGCGGCCGGCTCAACGGCCTGGAAGGGAACCACGGCCAAAGCCTCTCCTGGACAGGGCACTATCCCGGGTTTTTCACTGGTGGGGAGGGGCTCCGTGCCCGCCACAACGTTTGACCTCCTGGCCGCCTTCTTGGCGGACCGTTCCTTGATGAGTCTCCTCATCTCGCTGGCCGGGTTAGACATGTCGGAATCCTCTGCAAAAGTACAGGAGAAAGGAGTTAGGACGATAAGCAAAACAGATGAAAATACACAATAAAAAACAGCCCGGGACGAACCCTCATCTAAGCCCCGGGCGAGACTCAGTTCCCTTAAAGCGAACGAGTGGATCCGATCTCCTGCGTCGTCCGGGGTCAGGAACCCCCCGTACTGGAGGAACCCGGATAGGAACATTAGGACCTCTGATCCCACAGGGACAGGAGATGAAGGCCTCATCTCCCCGTCAGCCCCAAATGCAGGGCCCGGCGGTTCTAGCCTATCCCTAGCTAAGTCCCCGATTTGGGGAGCGTAAGTTAAGATTAGTGGGGAGTTACCTCGCCCCGATACGCTAGCCCCGAGTGTCTCGGAGTTTGGTAGGGTGTCTTCGAAAAGCTCCTTCAGCTCTTCCGAGGTGGCCGCTTCCGCCGGAAGCTGGTTCTTCTTACGCTGGGCTGCGGTGGCCCGCGCCGCTCTCACTACCTCGGCGATGTGGTCGAGGGCCAACTGTTCCCGGACATCAGCGTCCTTCTCGCAGGGAATGCCCCGGAGGCTCGGGACAACAATGGTCTGTGTGGCCGCAAGCAACCCTACTAGCCGGAGGTTGGCATCATTAACATAGCCCCCAACGTCCAGCTCCTCCGCGGTCAGCTTGGCATAGAACCTCCTCCTTTCCAGGAGGAACTCGGTAAGGGGGCTTTGAATGAAGGGACCTGCGACCCAGAAGATACGATAAGAGGTGGAAGCAAAAAATGAATAAAAGAGAGGGTCTGAAGGAATACTTACCCACTCGCTGGAAGTCCAGCAGCAGTGTGGGGTTCTTGTCAATAAGGAACCCGGATGTCATGAACCAGTAATGCCTGACATCCGGAGGGTGCCTTCAGGTGCTGGTAGGAGCAGAATAGCCGCTCCGCGGCTGCAGCCTGTAGAAGCCGTCTAGGCACTTGTTTTTGACGTTGACCTGCGGCACCAACTTGTAGAAATACAAGACTTCCGCGGGAGTAGGCTCCGCGATCTCCTTCGCGACACAGAACACCTTCCACCCAGCAAGCAGGCGGTACGCTTGCGGCAACAGTTGGAATGGTGCGATCCCCACATACGTCAGGAACCGCACGAAATAGTCATGAAGCGGGAGCATAGCTCCCGCGCTGATATGGCCGGCGCTCCAGGCCCCGAATCCATCCACCGACGTGTGCGCCCGTTCCTCCAGCCTGGCCATGCGATTGTGGAAGAGGCCCGGAGTCGATTCGATGCCCAGTCGTGTCTCCAAGAGCAGCATCATCCGGTAGTTCCGGAACGAGTTGGCCGTTACGTCCATTTCCCACTTGTTGCCTGTGGGCGTCTTGGTTCCGGGAACGACTACAGGGGCCCTATTGACCTCTTCTTCAGGGTGGAGTGTAACGCCCATGGCCATAACTGACGATCTGGGAACAAAGAAAGA
This sequence comes from Humulus lupulus, assembly GCF_963169125.1. Taxonomy (NCBI): domain Eukaryota; kingdom Viridiplantae; phylum Streptophyta; class Magnoliopsida; order Rosales; family Cannabaceae; genus Humulus; species Humulus lupulus. Next base: position 53,884,725 of record NC_084796.1, on the reverse strand, counting down.
AAGACCAAGCAGTCAGTACCTAAACCCAAAAAAGTCGGTCAAGGTACAGGGAGTCTCCTAAGGACTGCTTGGAGTCCCGTCGGATCAGGCCCGGGACCCCGAAAAGCCCCGGGACCCTGATCGGGGGAGAAGGCTACTAAGGTCTACCCCTTGTCCAGGAAGCATCCGAGTACGGTGCAACCCAACCCAGGCAACCTTCCTAGCGAATCTTAAAGCACAGAGCCTAGACGCATACATCTAGAGAGCATAAGTTCACAAAGTTGGTAACAGAGGTAAAAAAAGACAAACTGTGTGGTGTCGACTGTTGAGGCTGGTGGTTGTCCGACCGTAAGGATGGCAGAACCTCGTTCTTGAAGTAGCACAGCCGGTGCAGTAGTTCGTCGACGGGACAAACCCGAGAAGCGCCGTCAGGTTGAAGAGCGAAGGTCGGGACTCTGGGAAACAGGCGGCGGCGCAGAACTAGCAGGTGGCGGAGTATTTCGTCGGCGAGGTCGGACATGCAAAGCTTCAACAAGTATTTGGGTTTTTCTTAAGCTGGTTCGAAGATGGAAAAGTGCCGAATGTTGTTCTCTGGGGGTATTTATACCAGCCCCTAAATTCTGGCCCACGATCCAACGGTCAGGTGCCTCTTCATCTGACGATCAAGGATCGCGCAGGGGGCATTTATGAGTCCTTGTGGTCTGGATCCTCGACGTCTCAAATCGGATGGCCCAGGAGTGGCGGATGCCAAAAGACGCCGCATCCTACGGTCCACCTCGTTCCAGGGACATTAATGATGACCCCCCCCTCCCGTGCGGATGTGACGCCTCGTGACATGCACTGACACCCTAGTCTAGGTCTAGCGGCCCTTGGGAGGCCTAGGCGACTCTTCAAGGCCCTTGTAGCAATCACATGGCGACACGTGTGTCGTTTTCTTAAAGCAGGCCAATGGTAAATGTCCCCGGATCACGGTAAATGATCCGGGCTAAGCAACCTGCCAATGCCGCAGCCTTTCGGCCGAACCTCCTGGCTCGGGCAGGAACTGGGGAGACGACTTGGCGAGCGCCGCAAGGGTGATGCAACCCTCCTCCCAGCAAGCCCGGGTGAAGGCTTGGGGGGTAAATGTTATCCCCATTTCCTGCAGGGGGTTTGGGCCTTTGCCCTGGCCCACAGTCAGAGGACCAGATCGGCGTATGGGCCCGGCCCAGGGTCCCTGGGTTTGAATATTGCCCAAGGGGACTGGTACGGACCAGGGACTCCAGACTGGGCCCATTCGAGGGGTCCGGGATGTCCCCCCGGGTTCGTCCTCAGCAAGAACGGTCCCGGCGATGTCCAGAGCGCCTGGACCGTCGCGGCCTACGCATTCCTGTCCCGGACCCTGGTGTGGTCCGGGCCTGTGGTAAACGGAGCGGGCCAAAGGTAAACGGACCTGGATCATCTCCTCCCCGGTTGAAGGGCCAAGCGTCCAGGATCCTGAAGCCGCCTCATTTCGCGTGGGCATTGTCCCCCACTTTTTTCCTGTAGAAAGGGTTGCCTCGGGATTGCTCACTGATGTGTCAGGACTGCGCAGCCAAGTACCCTGACCGGTCTTGTCTCCTGAATCAGCCTCGTGACTCGAAATGGTTAGAGCCAAAGCGCCGTTTTGTCGGGCGAAGCTTGTATCTCAGGTCAACCAATTGGGCCTTAGCTGGTTTGAATTTCGTGTATTGTATATCTCTTTGTATTGGGCCTCCACTAGAAAGGCCCCTTGCACTCATTTCTCTGATGGGCCCGGGTCGGATCCGGCCCAGACCCGGTACTCCCCTCAGCTTATAAATATAAGCTGTAGAGCAACGTAAAGGGGGGTCGGAGAAAAAGGGAGGCAGAAACTCTGTTTAGATATAGCTAGAAAACTCCATTGTAAAAGCTTCTTCTAGCTCTAATATATAGACTCGTGGACTAAGGCTAGTTAACACCCCAACCACGTAAAAACCCCGTGTCGATCTTCTACTCTCATTATTATTATTACCAGCAAATATTGTTCATTAATAGAGTTGCCAAAAATCTCGGTTAACAGTTTGGTGCTTTCATTGAGAGCTGAAGGAAGATAGCGCCAACGCCAGGCCTTTACTACGATGGTGAACACACGACACACCACCTTCGATTGCAGAATGGGCTGCCACTCCTGTGGTCTACCGGATCGATTGTAGAAGGTCGTTTTGATAGACCTTGGACTGCTGCTGTCAGAGCATCAAGCTGGGCTTGGATGCCTGGGGCCACTGCTTGGGACTCATTCTCAAGACCGCTTGATCGGGCGCTCCTATCCGGCACACCATCATCAAGTATTTCTACTTGATTGGTAGGTCGATTCGAATCTCGCCCTTCGACCGGGACGGTCCTTCTCCTGTCGGCAATGACATCTCTTAGATCCTTCTGAGAGGTATGCCTCCCTAACTGATTGAACACCGTACTCCGAGTTTTTTCAGAAGGCTTGCCGTGCGGGACATGCTCCTTGCCACTGCGCTGCTTGTTGGGATGCAGTGGTGGCCTTCCTGTCTACGCTGGGCGGTCTTTTCCTCCTCGCTGGTTGTTGTCATTCTTCTCCTTCGACTTATCAGTGTGATGACTATCAGCTTCATCACGACCATGCCCGTCTTTGAAGTGCGAAGTTTCTTTACCTCGAGGAGCTCTATTTTGCTCCTGTTCAGGTGGAGTTTTCTTACTGCCTGACTTGTGACTTCCGGATCTGGAAGTCTCTGATCAGTGGCTCCTTGAGGGGGTTCTGGAGTTCCCCCTTTGGGTTGAGGCAGTGCCCGATCGGACCCCATCTTCTTCCTGACCAGGTGGGTTACTACCGCTTCTATTTGGTCCTCGAGAATTGGGTTTGTCAGTGTTTTTTCGACCAGCTTCTGTGGTCCTTGATCCTTGGGCGGCTGCTCCTCGTGCTGCAGCTTGGGCATTGGCTTGGGCCAGCTGCGTAGCTGCCTCCAGAGCGAGTGCAGCCTCGTGATGTCGCCTATCGGCCTCCTCCTACTGTCGCCTGATCTCTTCGCTCCTAGAGTCCATCTCCCATCTTTGCTGCTCAAATGCAGCCTTCTGTCTAGCCATTTCTTCAGCGAACGACTCCTGTCTGGCGTTGAATTGTGCTATTTCCTCCTGGAAACCCCCATGGCTTCCTGAAGTTGTTCAACCTCTGGAGTCACATCCTCGAGCAGGACTCTAGGCTCAGTCTCATGGTCTTGAGGACCAGGACCTTCTAATCTAGCAGGCTCTCTAGAGGAACCTGGCTTCTTGGAGGCCGCATTGGTGTTCTTAGGCGCCATAATGCTACAGTGATTGTCTGTCTTTCTCTTCAGGCTCTCAATGAAAGCACCAAAATGTTGACCGCATTTTTGGCCAACGACGTGTAGACGTCAAAATGACAAAAAACCTTTAAGAGAAATATACGACACAGACAATTTTTATAGTGGTTCAGCCCCAATGTGTTGGTAATATAGCCTAGTCCACTTAGAGTTATGATTATAGATCTACACTCAAGATCAGATGAACCTGAGTCAACTGAGTTTCTTTAGTGCAGATGAAATTAATACAATATTTCTATCCAGATACCAATATTCTCTCAGAAAATTAGAATCGAATCCCCTTTATGATGCCATGAGTCTTGTATTTATAGGCTCAGGATCGTACAAATGAAGTCCCCCATAATCAGGATATTTTGTTATTATCACTATACTTAATTAATAATAATATTCAAAATACAACAATACACTACTTTTGAGGGATAATCTGAGAGATTCCCGTGTAGGTATGACCAATTCTTGTTGAAGCCGTTACTGAGATCTTTTGCGTAGCCCTGTTCTGTTTAGTCGGTCCACATCACACCCAGGAGGAAAGCTGAAGGGCCAAAGCACTCCACTGGTCGGCCAAACCCTCACTGGTCAGCCAAGACAAGTGACTGGTCGGCCAACACATGTCTGGTCGGCCAAACATTTGACTGGTCGGATAGGCACCTGACTGGTCGGCCAAACACTTGACTAGTCGGACAGACACCTGACTGGTCGGACAAGCACTTGACTGGCCAGACAAGCATATGACTGGTCAGACTAGCACATGACTGGTCGGCCAAGCGCATGACTGGTCGGTCAAGCACATGACTGGTCGGTCATGACACTTGACTGGTCAGTCAAAAATCTTCACTGGTCTATCGGATCACTCCTAAGCCAGATCACCCAGCCATTCCTTGCCATTTGTCACTTCTATTGCCATGTCATCATTTTCAAATTTTGGGGATAACACTAACAAATAAAAATATTTTTTTCCAATATTTTTTTTGCCATAATAAATAATGATTTCAACTAATAAAAGTTAAGCTATCTTTGGAAATTATATTGCTTTTGAGAAATAGAAATTTTACAAAATGGTGGGTGTCGTATACCACAACAAATTTAATAATTATTTTTCTTTCAATACTTCCAACTATTTAAGTATAATAACAAGAACAGGTCGAACTCACGAGGACTATCGTTCACTTTATTATTCAATAATTAGCACTAAGAGTTAAAAGGGGATTTAGATTTCGAACTCAAAATTAAATAACAGAAACTAGAAAGCAAAGCAAGATTGATATTACGATATTAAGAAAAGTTAAATGTTAATATCCACCATCAACACTCATTCCCAATCACTAATAATAAATATTATTCCAATTTCTCAATTAAACTATTAACCCTGCAGATAACGCTGAAGCAGACAATTATCACATTCTCCCTATTACAAGTAATCAAGGCGAAGCGCTCAATAATTAACTCTTTTACCCAAGCAATAAATCTATGAAGCATGATAAATCATTAAATCCTATGGAGACAAGTTAATCTAGGCAATAAATTAATGAAGCATATAATTCATTTAACCTAGGTTTTATTTTTCATCACAATCAACAATTCTTTTGACATTACTATCAATTGCAATTATCACATACATTTAGAATTCTAAACTATTAGGTGAGTAGTAATTCTAAGATGATAGTTGAACAATGTAAAACCTTAATTAGTTGGCCACCTAACAAGAAATCACAAAATTCATAACATTCAATTGGAGAAATAGAAACAATTTAATATTGAGAGAAATTAAAGAATAATACTCATTATCAACAATCAAGAATTCATGTCTTGGGTTTTTGAATTTAACCGTTAACCTAAAAAGAACCTACTTCATAATAGCAATCATAATTATAATTAATATTAAAGAGATTAAGGGAAGAAAAGAAACTAGATTGATGAACAATAGTGTTGTAGTCTTCTCTCCAGTCCTTTCTGAGTCTTTTTCTCTCCAAAAAAACTGTAATCAAACTTATGAAAGCACTAGCCCTAAAACCTTTTATAATTCTCTTAAAAATCTAATTAAAAATAACTTAAAAATTGAAATCGCGTTGACTGGCTGCGACTTGGAAAAGTAGAGACCACTACCAGTGTGCCTGATTTAGCCTTGAGTAGAGGCCTGGAAAAGTAGTGGCCGCTACCAGTGCATGTTTTCTCTTAAAAATTTGTATTTTGGCTGCTACCTGAAGAAGTACTCGCTGCTACCAAAACTTGCTGTTTCCAAAACCCTCACTCCTTGTAATTAGGTTGCGACCACCACTTTTTTGAGCTGAAACCAACGCTCTGAATTCCATTTCACTTGATTTTGTAAGCTGCTACTCAAGCTTCATTCACCGCAACATCACCATATATGCTTAGAGACTTCAAAACACATTAGAATTACATCTCAACTTCATCTTGCAACTCCTTTTTGTACCTATAAAATTCTTAAACCAAAATTGCATCAATTATATCAGTGTTATCAACTAAAATTACAACTTAGTTTAAATATCGAAAACTAACAAAATGAAGCTAAAATCTCTTAAAACACCAAATTAGCATCATCCAAATACGAAAGAACTTGTAATATATATATATAACAATGAACTTATCAAATACCCCCACACTTGAACTTTGCTAGTCCCTTAGCAAACTAACTAAAACTAAAATAAAAATAACATCAAAAAAAATAAACTAGACTCAATTAAGCAACAATCTTGTTGAAAGTGATGATTATCTCAGAGAATCATACAAATATATAATGCTAGAATAAATCCAAATTCCTTATTCATTAGAATTTCAACCCTTGAGTGAATAACTACTGACATTCAATCTTTATAACCTCATTCACAATCATTCTTACCAACTTAGATGTATCAAAATCAATCTTTTCATGTCAATTATTTATACATATGTGTCCCTTGTATAGAAAAAAACTTCTCATGAAAGAACATCCACTCCATAGACATTGACCAATTATTCTCCACTTATATAAATACACATAACCAAGAATCAAGAGGTCTTTATAAGCTTATAATGTAAGGCTAAGGTTAGAGGTAGATGAAAAAGTTACATTCAGGCTTAATTCACACCATAAAATACCTTTCTTTTTTCTAATCTTTAGATCTTCGCCTACAAAACTAGAATAAACAATCTTTTATCTTCTTATTTTCACATTGATCTCACTATTTCCCCCACACTTATTCTTTTGCAATATATATACTTTTGAAATTCTTCATTGGAAACTTTTTTTTTTCAATTCACATTTCACAAGGAAATAGGAGATCCTGTATATTCATAGCACAACCCAAACAAAAGAACCATTTTTTCTTCTTCTTCTTCTTCTTCTTTATAATATCCATCCCACAAAATAACATTCACTTATGACTATGGTGCAATGGGTTACAAGAAAGGATTAAAATTTTCAAAGTGCAAAGGTCTAGATTCTAGGTTCATAGAAGAAAATAATAGTCATTGTGGCTCAAAAATAGAAAACTACAGAATAATATATCAAGTGTAGGCTTGAAAGGCTCAAACGATCCAAAGAAATTGCCTTAATCATCTCCCTAACTATGTGTACTCATGATTTCGCCTCAAATAATTAATCAGTGCATTCTAGAGTGATAGGGACTTTCAATTTCCAACATGCAAAAATTGTTTCCAATACAAATAAGAAGTAAAATCAATTATGCACATAAATTCCAAAATACAAGCTCAAGCTTAAGTAGCAATCACACATGGGTTAAGCACACAAATCATACAGAATTCATCATTATCTAGCATCACATTCAGTACAATCCATATTTCTCATCATCGACCACTATGTTCAACAAGACCAACACAAAACACAAAAAAACACACAAACAAATAAAATAAAAAAACGAAAAAAAAACCCAGACAACAGATACAATGAAATTGTTCCCTTCCCCCACACTTAAACAATACATTGTCCTCAATGGAACTTATTACCAAAAAAAAAAGTAAAAGTAAAGAAAAGGAAAAAGAAACTCCCTCAAAATCATGTCACTAGTCGTGCATGTCCATCTGAGCAAGAATGTCTCCACGTTGCTCCTCATCATCGACGTCATTGGCAGGTTCTTGTGGCACTGGGATCAGTGGAGTATATGCTACAACCAGGTTGGTGCAGGAGGATAATCGGCCATGTTGACTCCAATACTAGTTGCATGCATCCGAAAACATAAATCTTGATAACTGGCCCATTCCATCATTCTCTACTGATGTTCATAAAATTCTGTGCGATGGGCTTGTAAATCAAGGCGGGTGTAGTACAATTCTTGCTCCACAGTGCCCACACAGTCAGTGAGACTCCTCCCTTTCCCAGTTGGAAGTTGAATTGTTGTTGGTGTAGAAGAACTGGCTTCAGTCTTGTCCTTTGGAACAAGGCGAAGGATGTTGGATTTATCCAATATGTGCATAGGGAACAACAACTCTTCAGTCTCATCCCATACCACCCAAGCTTTAGCACATAATGCAGGGATAAGCTGAGGATGATAAAAGGCATTCTGCACATATTCCATGATCTTAATGATGGAAGACTTAATAACCTTTCCCACATCAATGGATTTTCCTATAACAATAGCATTGATGAATGCACCATACGCAATATCGACATCCCCCAAATGCTTCGTTGGCATGAGCTTTGCCCCAATGAACATATGCCAAGCCTTAGAATTTAAATCCATAAATTTAGTCTTGAACTTACTTGGTTGGTCATTTTCAAATGTCCTCCATTTAGCACTTGGATGGACTCCAAGAGTGGCTATGATAGCATCTAGATCTGGATCCTTCTCTAATTAACTAAACTCGTCATCAGGGATGTCTCAAAGATTGTAGAATTTATTGATAGCAGCAACAGAGTAACTAACAAGAATGCCACGAACTATGACTTTATTGTTAGCTCACTCCACAACATTTGCATAAAATTCGTGAACAATAGGCTGGACGACCGCTTGTGGTTGATAGCACCAAGTTTGCCATTTTCTTGTCTTTATTTGTGCCATAAGAGATGGGAAATCAGTCATCTCTAAATCAAATCCTCATTCCGTTACCCAAGCTTTGCCTTTCACAAGAGCATCCTTATAGGCATTAAACGGTTTTTCAGACACAAACTTGTTGGAATCATATGTAACTTCAGGAGCAGAAGAGGATGCACTTGGATCCTTTCGAATTCTTTTCAGTGCCATTCCAAAATTAATTACCAAAGTTGCTTATTGTTTGTAGTTTAAGCCTAGAAAAATCCCGATGGTGATAGCCAAACTAATTCAAACACAACAACGATCTTCACCAATATACCTCCCAACAGTTTTCTCCCAATATTATTACCAACTTCACTCCAAAACACAAAATTAGTCACTGAAGCATTTTATTAAACACCTTGTGTGCAGAAATTTTGCAAGTGAAAAACAAGTCTATTAGTTTAACATCCTCCCAAAAATCACAACTCACAGCCTATATAGTCTCAAAACATGCTCAATATCATCCACAATACCACAAATCTTCAAACAAAAGAGAAAATTTCAAAATCCCCAAATAAATCCAAATATCCTTTAAGTGTCAATAAAGAAAATGTACTTACTTGCACAAGATGATTCCAAGTTAATATGAGAAGTGGTTCCTTTGATGTAGTTGTCAAAAACCCAAGGAAAACATCACCAAAACTTGACTTGTAATGAGGATTTTTGGATTTAGGGTTTTGGAGAAAAATTGTGGTTGAAAAGAAATATTGAAAATGGGGAAATTAACTTAAATGTATGAGAAGAGAATATAGATGGTTGTTTGGGTGTTTGGGAAATTTGATGGTGAAGTGAGAGTAGGGATTTCATATTGGAGTAGAAGAGTGTGAGAAATGTGGTGAAGAGTTGTGTTTTTGTGTTTGGGTTTGAGAAGAAAGGAGAAAAGAAGAAAAAATTGAAAAGAAAAATAATTATAGGCAGAATTTGGGTCATGGCCGTGGCTTGGGTTTTGGCTTACAGTGGCCTGAACCCCTGATGCGTAGGTCCTGGGTGAAAAATGTGTATAAGTAGCGGCAAGAAAAAGTCCTTGTTGCGGCCAAAACCTCCTGATTCCCCATGCCACATTTTTGAGAAATTAGGCCGCGGCCACTAAGAGTGTTGGCTGCGGCCTGGAGCCCTGGACACTAAAATATATATTTTTTCTTTTAACGTTTTTCACGATTTAAATTTCCATCTAAAACTAAAATAAAAAAATTTCAAACTAAAAGTAAATGAAAATTAAAAATGAAAATTTACACAATAGCTAAGTTTAACGTCGCTAGCTCGACTTCGAAGCTTCACTCTTCATCCACATATTCCGGATCGACAAGGTAAATCACAATAGCTTGTTCTTCCTCCATCGATTCGTAATATGGCTTTAATATGTGACCATTCACCTTGAAAGACTTTTCGGTACTTGGACTTGTAACTTCTACTGCTCCATGAGGAAAGACCTTGATAACATTGAAAGGACCCGACCATCGAGGTTTTAATTTCCCCGGAAAGAGTTTAAGGCGAGAGTGATACATGAGAATGTTCTGGCCTTCCACAAAACTCTTTCGAAGAATATGTTTATCATGAAACGCTTTGGTGTTCTCCTTGTAGATCTTCGAACTCTCATAAGCCTCATTACGAATTTCTTCTAATTCATGTAATTGAAGCAGTCGTTGTTGTCCTGCTGCAACCATGTCCATGTTAAACTTCTTCACAGCCCACCAAGCCTTATGCTCTAATTCTACTGGTAGATGGCAAGGCTTTCCATACACCAACCGATACGGTGACATACCATAGGTGTTTTACATGATGTGCGATGAGCCCACAAGACATCACTAAGCCTTTCACTCCAATCTTTACGGTTTGGGTTTACATTCTTCTCAAGAATTGATTTGACTTCTTGGTTGGAAACCTTCGCTTACCCATTGGCTTGTGGGTAATAAGCAACTGTCACCTTGTGAGTTACACTATAGCGGCAAAACAATGCTTCTATACTCTTGTTGCAAAAATGAGCGCAGCGATCACTAAGTATAGCCTTGGGTGTACCAAATCTCACAAAAATGTTAGAACGAATGAAATTCACCACTGTTTTTTGAATTATCCACTCTAGTTGGAATCACTTCTACCTATTTAGACACATAGTCCACTGCCAAAGGAATATATTCATAGCCAAAAGAAGATGGGAAAGGTCCCATAAAATCCATACCCCAAACATCAAAGATCTGTAGAATTAAAATTGGAGTTTGCGGCATTTGTTCTTTGGCTGTTATGTTACCAACCCGTTGACAACGATCACATGCCTTATAATACGCATAAGAGTCTTTGAAAATTGTAGGCCAATAGAAACCACTGTCAAATATTTTACGAACTGTCTTCTTAGGTTTAGAGTTTCCACCACAAGCATAAGCATGACGCAAAGCAAGGATGGAACATAATTCAGATTCAGGTACACACCTTTGAATGATTTAATATGTACAATCTTCCAAAGATAAGGTTCATCCCATATGTAGTGGTGAGCATCATGCTTGATCTTGTTCCGTTGTGCTTGTGTGAGATCACTTGGTAACTCCTTTGTAGCAAGATAATTGACAATGTCGGCATACGAAGGAATGACTTCCTGCATGGCTAATAGTTGTTCATCGGGAAATTTTTCATTCATAGGTGTTGACGCAGTTTTTTGCCAACAGTGAATTATATGAATAACTAGGATGGATTAGTCCTTAATGATAAACTGTACTAAGAAAATGATAATGATAATGCTCAAGGATGTTGGTAATTAGCTACCAAGAAAATGATCACTCCTTTTTACGTGGTTCGGAGGTTAAAATCCCCCTAGTCCACGAGTCGATATTATTGCTATAAACTTCTCTCTATTTTTACAGAGTATTTGCATTACAGAAAGAATCCAACCCTTTGCAGTACCCAGGATCCTGGTATTTATAGGAGAATGATCTCTGGGTAGGTATTGGGGACATCTCGTGATCTCTTGATCCTTCACATCATCTCTGCAACATTGATGATTAATATCTAAATTTTGCATTGAAGTGTGGTCTAATCAATAGATAAAAAAGGTAATGGGCCGCATGGCCTAAATCAGGCATGCGGTGTCTGATCACGCTCGTTTATATTGCGTATCTAGGAATTCGAGAATAAAACAGACACGTGATGTCTGTTTTATGCACATTTATATTGCGTGGTCAACTTTATAAAGACCTTGAGGTACGTCAGACCTTTGGCGTATCATGAGCTTAACGTAATGTTAGCTCGTGCCTCTTGATGCCATTTTACACAAAATTGTTCCAGGTGATAGGTTACTAAATGTCTCAATAGCTCGAGCTATTTGTATAGGGGATGACATCGAATGTTTTCGGATGAGAGGTGAACACGTGGTGCATAGATTACGACTTTTTATTAGCTCGCTGTACCCGAGCTGTCTCAACAAGGGATGTGCTGAATTTTCAGGGCGTACAATAGGTAAATGGTCTTCATTCCAAATAAGACGACTCAAGTGATCCGCCACCAGATTTTCTGAACCCTTCTTGTCCTTTATCTCTAAGTCAAACTCTTAGAGAAGTAGAATCCACTGAATCCGTCAAGGCTTGGCTTCTTTCTTTGCCAATAGATAGCGAAGAGCAGCATGGTCGGTATATACAATCACTTTAGTTCCAATCAAGTAAGACCAAAACTTTTCCAATGCAAAAATTACCGCCAATAACTCTTTTTCAGTGGTGGAATAATTAAGTTGCATGCACATTACTAAGAGTGTGAGAAGCATAGTATATAACACGAGGGAGCTTGTCAACTCACTGACCAAGAACAACACCCACGGCATAGTCACTCGCATCACACATTAGTTCAAAAGGCAACTCCCACGGCTAAATTATAGGAGATGTAGTCAAAGATTCTTTTGATAAGTTGAAAAGCACTAAACACTTTTCATCAAACTTGAACTTTACATCTTTTTGAAGATGGTTTCATAGTGGTGTGGAGATTTTAGAGAAATCCTTGATAAATCTCCTATAGAACCCGACATGCCCAAGGAATGTCTCACTTCTTTCACACTAGTCGGAGGTGGTAGAGAACGAATTAAATCAATCTTTGCCTTATCAACCTCTATTCCCTTGACTGAAATTGTTAGGAAAATATGTATTTGCCTCAATGGAAATGGTAAGATAATACAACTCTATGCAATAATATTACAAATAAATATAGATTGATTAAAAAGAGTGTTACAACTCTATAACTGAAAATACAAATAAAAGGAGAAGGAGATGTAAGATGATAGAAATAGAAAGTACAACTCTATTACAAAAGATACAAATAAACTAGAAGTGTTTGAACAAAGGAAATAAAAGGATTACAATTCTTAAACAAAAGTACAAGTAAATAGAACAAGAAGAAAAAGAAGAAAAGCAATAGAAGAAAATAAGAACAAGAACAAAAACAATAAACTCTCACTCACACAACCAAAGTGAAGAATGTTGGGATTACCAACTTGCACAAGGTTTAAAACCTTTGTCCAAAAGCTTATTTCCCCCTAACTCAAGCACTAAGGGATCTCTCTCAGATTTTTGAAATACTTTATGGAATTATCAAGCCTCAAGGTATTTCTAGCCAAGTGCTCTAATGGATAGAAATGTTGTGTCTTTCAAGTGAGCTATAAGCTCCTATTTATAGAGTTTGGAGACACCCTTTGAATTTCAAATTCCACCAACCCCCATGGCTATTACCAATGTTTAATTGGATTAATATGAAATTAAAAATTACATTTGGGAGTTATTTGAGTTTTTTGAGCCGTTCAACAAAGATTGAAAAAACTGAAGAAAAAAAAGAGTCAGTTTTGGCCTGTGGCTGCGACCAGAGACATTAGTGGCCGCGGCCACCAATATTCAGTGGCCGCGACCACTAACCATTTTCAGCACTTAAAAATGTGCTGTTTTTCCAAACGGTTCCAAACCCTCCCAAATGATTTTGTAACCCCCAAAACCCATTTTTGGGGTTAAAATCATATCTCTAACAGCCATTTCACATATGGATTTATGAAATTCATTTCAATATTGTGTAACACCAAATTTACACAATAAAGGGTAATATTTGGAAGTTACAAATTTGTAACACCAAATATGTTACATTATTTGGATATATCTCATATATCTAAATATTGTAACTCTCTATTATATGTTACAATATGTGACACTCTTGTCACATTTATTTAATCTAAAACATTATATTATATTATAATATTACATTATATTATAAAATAATATAACAGAAATCACATGACCCAAAACTATACCTTGGTTTACCATAAAATGACATTTTTCCCAATTAAGCACAATGTTAGTTTGAATACACCGCTGGAGTACCAAAGTGAGATTATGAAGGCATTGATCAAATGAGTCACCATAAACACTAAAATAATCCATAAAAACCTCAATGATGTTTTCAATATATTCTGAAAAAATGCTCATCATACATCGCTGAAAAGTGGCAGGAGTATTACATAACCTAAATGGCATACGTTAGAAAGTGAATGTACCAAAAGGGCATGTGAATGTTGTCTTCTCTTGATCTCCAAGAGCAATAAAAATCTGATTATATCTCGAATAACCGTCAAGAAAACAATAATAAGGATGACCTGCTAACCTCTCAAGCATCTGATCAATGAAAGGTAATGGAAAATGATCTTTACGAGTTGCCGCATTCAACTTACAGTAGTCTATTCAAACTCGCCACCCGGTTTGCATTCTTGTTGGCACCAACTTGTTTTCTTCATTCTATACCACTGTGATTCTAGACTTCTTTGGCACTACCTGAACTAGACTCACCCATTGACTATTTGAAATTGGGTAAATAATACCCGCAATAAGGAGCTTCAATATATCCTTTTTCACAATCTCCATCATAGGTGGATTTAATCTCTGTTGTGCCTCACATGTTTGTTTAGACCATTCTTCAAGTAATATTCGATGCATGTGGATAGAATGGCTAATCCCCTTAATATCAGCAATAGACCACCCAATGGTTGTTTTATAATCTTGAAACACTTTTATCAATTTTTCTTCTTGAACTTGGTTAAGATTTCTTGCAATTATAACTGGAAGTGTCTTATTCTTCCCCAAGTAAACATATCTGAGATGCTCCAGAAGTGGCTTCAATTCAAGTGTAGGAGCTTGAACAATTGATGGCTATAATTTCTCATTAGAAATATGTAAATCCTTAAATGTAACATTCTTAAAAGTCTTGTCAAAACCACTATTGAGTGCGGTTATGACATCCATGATCTCTTCAGAAAAATCTTCATCGGTCAACACAAGATGCTCTCCAATACAACCTCCAAACAATCTTCATTATGCAAATCTAAGACTCGTTGAGAAGGGATATCCAACACATCAAGAGAGTAAGCAGCATGTACATCACATGGTTACCTCATAGCCTCAAAAATATTGAATCGAATTGTCTCCCCATCAAATTCCATGGTCAATGTACCATCATGCACATCAATCTTGGTTCTTGCAGTTTTCATGAATGGTCATCCCAAAAAAATTGGAGTGGAGCATGGAATGGATTCATCTTCCATATCAAGAACACAGAAATCTATTGGAAATACCAATTCATTCACTTGAACTAAAACATCTTATATTACACCCCTGGGATAAGCATTCGACCTATCAACAAGTTGAATAATTACCCATGTTTCTTCAAGTGGAATGAGATTCAATGAAGCATAAATGGAGAACGACATGACATTTATAGAGGCTCCCAAATCCAACATACAACACTCAATTCTTTTATTACCAATAGTGCAAGGGATAGTAAAAGTGTCAGGATCCTTACACTTCGGTGAAAGCTTCTTTTGAAGAACTGCAGAAACATTCTCCCCTACACTAACTTTTCATTACGCCTCAACTTACGCTTATTAGTGCACAATTCTTTAAAAAACTTGGCATAGCGCGACACTTTTTTAATAGCGTCAAGAAGAGGAATATTCACTTCTACCTTGCGGAATGTATCTAGAATTTCCTTGTCAACCTCTTCCTTTTTAGTCTTCTTCAGTATGTTTAGGAAAGGAAATAGGGTGACAAAAGTAGGCTTAGGGGTTGGTTGAGTAGGGTTGGTTGGCTTTGGAGGCACATCTTCATCAACCGAGCAATCAACTTGTAGCTTGGATGAAAATTTACTAGGCATTGGAGGACTAGGTGGATCATATTGCTTCCCGCTTCTCAAAGTTATTGCACTAGCATTCTCCTTGGGATTCATCTCAGGTTGTGAAGGCAATTTATTAGACAAATGAGCTTCCAACCTATTATATGATGCTGGTAGTTGTCCCATTTGATTCTCCAAACTTTTGATGGATGCTTGGGTAGTTTGCTAAAACTGAAGAGTATTTGTAGCAATTGCATTGATTAAATCTTCAGTAGAAGGTTTGGCACTTGTTGGTAGAGAAACTTGTGGTGCTTGCGATGGTCTAGGTACAAAATTCTATTGAGACCGTTGTTGAAAAGTGAAACCAGGTGGTCTCGCGGGTGTAGATTGTGGAGAACTTGTTGTTGATTCCTATAATGAAGTTTTGGATGATCATGCCAGCTAGAATTATAAGTTTGTGAAAAAGGTTCATAGTACATCTGGCGTAATTGACCTGGGAAATTTCCTACAACATTAACACCCTCAGTCTCTCCCTCAAATAGAGTAGGGCAAGTATCAGTAGCATGCCCCACAACCTGACAGATTCCACAGATTCCAACCTGTTATATGATGCTGCTAGTTGTCCCACCTAATTCTCCAAACTTTTGATGGATGCTTGGGTAGTTTGCTGAAACTGAAGAGTATTTGTAGCAATTGCATTGATTAAATCTTCAGTAGAGGGTTTGGCACTTGTTGGTGGAGCAGCTTGTGGCATAATTGCCTAAAGCAAGTTGTTGTACTGCTGTAGTTAATTGAGCCAATTGTTGACCAAGCTAATTAGCATTAGAAGTGCTCACTTCATTAACTGATTTGGGTGGTGGATTAGGATCTTGGCGAATGCCAAACTGTTGTGAGTTGGCAACCATATTAGAATTCAAGGTCCTAGCTGCAGCAGGAGTCTTATCAACTAGTGTACCCCCACTGGCTGCATCAATCATACTCCTATCCAATGATTGTAATCCTTCATAAAAGTACTGGATTATGAGTTGTTCACTTATTTGATGATGAGGGAAACTAGCACTCAACTGCTTAAATCTCTCCCAAAACTCATATAATGACTCCCCAGTCTATTGGCGAATGCCATAAATTTCCTTCCTTATACTGCCAACCTTAGATGTTGGGAAGTAATGCTCCAAGAACATTGTCTTCATTTCATTCTAGGTATTAACAGTTCTAGGAGAAAGGTAATATAGTCATTCCTTTGCACCACCCTTCAAAGAAAATGGAAATTTTCTTAACTTAATATGCTCTTCAGTTACTAATGATGGTTTCATACTAGAGCAGACTATGTGAAACTCTGTCAGATGCTTGTTTGGGTCCTCTCCTGGTAGCCCATAGAAAGATGATAATAAATGTATGAGGCCCAAATTGAGTTCAAAGTTAACGTCCAATGTTGGATATTGAATACATAGAGGTTGATGGTCTAGATTTGGCGCCGCCAACTCTTTCAATGTCCTTTCCTGAGCCATCTGAGACTTAACTGATGTTTCAGAGTCAGAATCGTTGTCAGATGGTAATGGTATTTGTACTGGATTGACTTTCTTTGAAGGTTGAAAATGTGGATTGTCAGTGATAGTCCTTGAAGAACGGGATGACCATGTCTCAAGATATTGCTTTACGGCTTGTAGTCTTTCTTGAGTATCATCGCCAGACATATACACCTGCAATCAAAAAAAATTTAAACTAGTGAGTATGTAGTTAATTAAATTGAATAATAAAAAAAACTTACAATAGTCCCCGACAACGGCGCCAAAAATTTGGTGGGTGCGTATACCACAACAAATTTAATAATTGTTTTTCTTTCAATACTTCAAATTATTTGAGTATAATAGCAAGCACAGGTCAAACCCACGATCGTTCACTTTATTATTCAATAATTAGCACTAAGACTTAAAATGGGGATTTATATTTCGAACTCAAAATTAAATAACATAAACTAGAAAGCAAATAAAGATTGCTATTACGATATTAAGAAACAGTTAAAGGTTAATCTCCACCCTCAACAATCATTCCCAATCACTAATAAAAAAATTATTCCAATTTCTCAATTAAACTATTAAGCCTACAGATAACGCTGAAGCAGACAATTATCTCAGTCTCCCTATTACAAGTAATCAAGGCGAAGCACTCAATAATTAACTCTTTTACCCAAGCAATAAACCTATGAACCATACAATTTATTTAACTTAGGTAAAGCATTAAATCCTATGGAGGCAAGTTAATTTAGGCAATAAATTAATGAAGCATATAATTCATTTAACATAGGTTCTATTTTTCAACGCAATCAACAATTCTTTTGACATTTCTATCAATTGCAATTTATCACATACATTTAGAATTCTAAACTATTAGGTGAGTAGTAATTCTAAGATGACAATTGATCAATGTAAAACCTTAATTAGTTGGCCACCTTACAAGAAATCACAAAATTCATAACATTCAATTGGAAAAATAGAAACAATTTAATATTGAGAGAAATTAAAGAATAATACTCATTATCAACAATCAAGAATTCATGTCTTGGGTTTTTGAATTAACCCTTAACCTAAAACGAATCTACTCCATAATAGCAATCATAATCACAAACATAATTATAATTAATATTAAAGAGATTAAGGGAAGAAAAGAAACTAGATTGATGAACCATAGTGTTGTAGTCTTCTCTCCAGTCATTTCTAAGTCTTTTTCTCTCCAAAAAACCGTAATCAAACTTATGAAAACCCTAGCCCTAAAACCTTTTATAATCCTCTTAAAAATCTCATTAAAAATAACCTAAAAACTTAAATCGTGTTGACTGGCCGCAGCTTGGAAAAGTGGTGGCCGCTACTAGTGTGGCTGATTTAGCCTTGAGTAGCGGCCTGGAAAAGTAGTGGCTACTACCAGTGCACATTGTCTCTTAAAAATTCGTATTTTGGCCGCTACCTGAAGAAGTATTTGTCGCTACCAAAACTTGCTATTTCCAAAACCCTCATTCCTTGTAATTAGGCTGCGGCCAGCACTTATTTGAGCCGCAACCAACGCTCCAAATTCCATTTCACTTGCTTTTGTAAGCCGCTACTCAAGCTTCATTCACCACAACATCACCATATATGCTCATAGACTTCAAAACACATTAGAATTACATCTCAACTTCATCTTGCAACTCCTTTTTGTACATATAAAATTCTTATACCAAAATTGCATCAAATATATCAGTGTTGTCAAAAAAAATTACAACTTAGTTTAAATACCGAAAACTTACAAAATGAAGCTAAAATCTCTTAAAACACCAAATTAACATCATCCAAATACGAAAGAACTTATAAAATATATATATTTATATATAACACTGAACGTATCAACAAAATTAAGATTTTCATTATCAACACCGAAAATTATACAGAGAAACACCTAAAAATATACAGTTATAGAGAAGCTTTGCTTTCCTTGAAGAGGATCGTCAGTCCATTTTTGACTTGGCTATGTTGGAACCCATTATGTTCCATTTCTCTGCCATTGTCGCCAGTGACCTTTTTTTTTGTTTCAGAAAGTCTTTTCAATATTATAAAGTTGAACTTTTTCTTACGTATTCATGAAAACTGAATAATACATGACAAAAATTTAATTTGTTTCTAAAATTAATTTTTGACTATCATATATTAGTCTACAAACTTCTGAATTTGATGTATTTATATATATTGAACTTCAAATTAATTTTTGTTTGTTTGCATACTACTTGTAGCTGTAACCCATGGCGATTTTCAAAAATCATGTTAAAAATTCAACTAGAGTCAATGAAATTTTAAGGTGAGTTTGATGCACGTACACTACTTACAAGGCCCATAGACCAAAAACTTTCTTCTCTTTCCTCTTACGCAGAAAAATTACAAAGAAGATATCACTTTTTATTTATTTATTTATGACATTACACACATAGTTGTTTGATTGAGTTTTTTTCCTTCTCTTTAATTTGTCAGGTACTCCTCTATCTCTTATTTTGACAAAAACAGAGACTATTTTCAACAAAATATGTATGTTAAAAAAAGTTCTCTTGCCGAAGAAGGAAAAAAAAAAGAGTTTATTACTTTTATTGAAATTATTAAAATTTGATAAAATCAACAACAATAAAGGTTGGCTCATGTTATTTTACTAAAAAATTTAGCCATTAATTAATTTTTCTTAGAAAAAAGAAATTGATATTTAATATTCATAAATAATAAATCAAGAATGAAAAATGAATGGTGAAAAAATAGAGAAAGAATCTTGGAATAAATCTTAAAAAATCATTTTAATTTTATTTAATTAAAATATATGACCACCATATAATCAAGTAAGCCTTTTTTAAAAATGTCAATTTTTTTTATAGAAATATTAATTAATAATAATAAATATAGATCGTTGGATATAAATCCAATGACTAATATTGAAGTAATCATACATGGGTAAAAAAACTGGTAACCATTAAGAGTGCATTTGTATATATAATATGATAATATTTTTAAACATAAATAATAATTTTTTTAATAAAGTTTACGATTATATATTGTATATTATTGTAATGATATTTTATAATATTTAAATTTATATTAATAAGTATTAAATATTATTATAATAATATTTAAATTCATATTAATATAATTAGTGAAGGATTAGGATTATATATTATTATGATAATAATATTTTATAATATTTGAATTCATATTAATATGATTAATAAAAAATTAAGATTATATATTATTATCATAATAATATCTAAATTTATATTAATATAATTATTATATATGTAGTTTTATATTAAATATTAATATAATAATGATATTTTATAATATTTGAATTTATATTAATATAATTAATAAATATATATTTCTAGTTAGTTTTAAAAGTACATTATGTTAAATATTTAAAATATTCCATTAAAGTTAATAAAACAAACTGTTAAAACTAAAAATTTCAGTTATCTACATCATTTTTATATAAAAGATATATATATTTCTTATAAAAAAAATCTATTTTGAACTTTCATTCTACTCTATCATTGGAATGCAAAGAAATTAATCTACCTTTATTTTAAAATAAAAAAATAAAAAAAAATTATGATTGTAATTTGTACGAGAAGAATTTATATGATGAAGAATAAGAAATTTTTTAACCCGAAAAAGATAAAGGTGATGAATTTTATAATTGAAATAAATAAATTGTGTAGTAAGTTGAACATGATATTCTAGATTGGGGTGGAATGATGCATAGTTTTGGGCATAAATTTTATTTAGTTAATACCTTAAGTGTTCCTAAACTAGTTTGCATACTTTTTTTTTTTCTCCTTTTATCTTTTGTTCATATTTCAAAGACTATTGAGGTGGTACATATGTCACTTGGAGAAATACAAGTATAATATTTTGTAAAAATTTGAGTTTCTTTACTTTACTTCTATCATTTGTGAAATTCTATAGAAAGCCAGAAATAAGAAGCATCATTTCACCATTTAAAATTACTCTTAAGAGCTATTAAATCGCCATTCCAGCCTTTCATGTGGCAATTATCATTTTTGTGTAAATATTTGTTTACTTTCTCTTGTAATTTAAATGATAATGTTGTTTGGATTTCAATACATAATAATGAGTTTCCTCAATTTCTTGCAAAGTGACCATTTATTTTGGGAGGAGCCCCATTTGTGGCTGCCAAAATCTTTCAGATTTTATTTAATTAAGTCTTTTTCTTTATGAAGAAAATGTGAAAATAAAAACAGTGACTCCTCAATGGTCCATGCATAGTCCCTATTGATTCATCATGCCAAACTGCTAAATGTACAAACTGTCTCATAAATAATTCAAAACCAATACTAGTTTATCAATTTTCATTACAACATTCTTTCATTCATACTTTTCACAACAAAAAGGCATATCAATTTTCATTACAACATTCTTTCATTCATACTTCTCACAACAAAAAGACAAAGGGCATATTTGTTTACAAAAGAGACATTTCCCAACAAACCAAAATAAACTATACTCACAAGTATAAATTTCATATAGGAACTTCTTCATAATCATGGAATTTCTTCGTAATCATTAGCTGTAAATTCAAAAAAACTAATAAGTTAATAAGTTAACAGTAATATAAACAATATAAATATATTCATATACACACATGAAACTAATAATTCTTGGTACTAGCATAGATAAAAGGACATAGGTGCTTCCTAAAATTTGCTCTCTAGGTTGATTATATGGCATGAACACTCTTGCTTGTGCTTCCTCACTCTGAAAAGATAAATAGAAAAAGTTATACAAATCCTTCTTTTTTGCATGCTTAAAGATCATCAAATGAGCTAAAATAAAATACATTCTAAGTTATGGGGCTTTTAGAATTTCTGAATACTCTACTTTATCCATCTTTTTTGCATGTTTAAAACTCTCCCACTTTTCTCTTTGGCCAAATCCATGTCTATATTTGTTTCTTCCATATTCTAGCTTCCTAGAAAAGTAGATAACACAATATCTAAGCTAAAATTAACAACATATTCATCAGTATTTGAATGATAATTTATTGTAAATGAAATAAAATAAATAAACTTATACAGTAGATAACATTGAAGAATAAATATAATAATTATATATATAAAAAAAGTTATGGCAGTTGAGTTTTTTGTTGACAAAAAAGTTGAATCCTATTTTTACGTTGTGGTACACGAAGATTTTAAGATTTTCTCCAATAATCAATTTTTGAATATTTAAGATAGTAAAAAAATGAAAATATAAAAATACACTTTACAACTTTACGAAAAAATTAGAGATATAAACTAATTTAGAGCAGGGAAATTTAAACTTTTATGCTTAATGAGGGGTATTAAGTCAAAAAAAATACTAGGCTCTTTAATCATTTCAAAAAAATATCAAAACTTTTGATAGTACCCAAAATGCCCCTGCCACAAAAAATTTTCCCCCACTTTTGATTCTCCTCTCCATCTCTCTTCACTCTCTCACTCTCTCGGTTCATCTCTCCCCCGCCCGAAACTCATTGAGAACCATCGAACCCAATCGGAGAAGCCCGTCTTGCCGCCATCGAACTACCGTCGGGCCTCCGTCGAAGCCTCCCTTTCTCAATTTCTCTGTCGAACTGCCGTGCTATAAAACTGAAGGGTCACATCTCTCATCTCTTGTCTGTTAAGCTTCAATTAAAACTGAAGTTCTATCTCTTCTCTTGTCTCCGTCGACCTCTGGCATCGAATTAGTCTTGACCAAAACCCACGAGATACAAGTGTACAAAGGTAAGTTCTTGACATATTTTTTATTTGATTTATTAGTGTTAAAGTATATGATTGTTTCTCTATTTTTTTTTATTTTGTGTATGGATCGTTGTTTATGGTTGGGCTTTTTGTATGGAATGTAGTGGGCATTGTAGAATGAATTGCTGGGCATTTTTCTGGGTTTCATGAGGTTGCTCGATAAGGGGCTCGATGCTGGTTCATGGGGGGATTGGTTTAGCATTTAAGGGATCCAGGTGCATGCTCGATGGTGATTGATGCATGCTCGATATTGGTTCGAAGGGGTGGCATTAAGGGGTTCCAGATGCATGGTCGATGGGGTTCGATGTATGCTCGATTTGGGTTTGATGGGATAGGCATTTAGGGGTTCCAGGAGCGAGTTCAATGGTGATTCGATGCATGCTCGAGGTTGGTTCAATATGGTGGACCTTAGGAGTTCCAGATGCATGATCGGTAGGGTTTGATGCACTCTCGATATAGGCTCAATAGGGTAGGCATTTAGGGGGTTCAACGCATACTCGATGGGTCTTCGATGGGGATGTTGTCTGGGTTTGATAGGATAGGCCATCTGGATTACAGGATAATGTTGTAGTGGTTCGATGCAAGATTGATAGGGGTTCGATGGATATTGTAGGCTGGTTCGATAGGGTAGATTTTTGATTGAAATGTCAAGTTTTCTGGTTTGATGGGTACTCAGTAGGGGTTTTATGGTTGCATGTATGTTTATTGATGGATTTTTCATGTGATTCTGTTTAACTATATTGTATATTTTTTTTGCAGATGCCGTAGTTTCTTTTTCCCTTGACAAATCACTTTCCCGATCTAGTCACATATAGGGGTAATAGTTACTTAAAACAATCAAGGATAAGTTTGAGGAGCTCGGGTTGATAGAAAGGGTGAAAGAATCCCCTTTCAAACGGTTTTTTCGTGGCTGAGAAGTTGGACTTCTCTGCATATCTCATACATCAATTAATGTTGCACAAGATCCAGTGCAACAAAGAGGATGAGTTGCGTTTCCATTTGGGATCTAGACTCTATAGATTTGGTAGAGACGACTTTGCTCTGGTTACAGAGTTGAACTTCAGTGCTGGGCCATCTGAGACTGATTTGAAGAATCACCTGACCAGTGACCACTTAATCAAGGAGTACTTTAATGATGAAGAAATAGTGAAGATAATGCATTTAGAGGTTGCTTTAAAAAACTGCACTGTAGTTTTAAATAGAACAGCTTTGGTTTTTAAATCAATCTTGTCCTCAAAATTCTTCCCAACATATATTTCTCCCATTGGTGCACCAGATGATGAGGTATGGGTTTTAGCAGATGCATCAATATCTTCTTTTGTAAACATTGGGGCACTCTATCTGGTGTGATCCTCTCTTGATACAATTGTCTCCCTCCACCTAGTGTTTGTTGGTTTAAATAGATCAAATTAGAGATTATACGCAGCGAAACAACAATCAAAATTGTTAATTTAATCCCACAAGATTTCTAGATCTACTTCTTCACATGCATATATATATATTGAATCAATGACATGAATATAAAATTATCTCAGGTCCTTCCTTGCTGCTATCTTTTGGTATGGCAAAAATCCTTGAGATCTCACACCAAGATCTTCCAAAATGTTCTCAGCACACAAATAACGAGTGTGGGCTCACTATACAGAATAATAGGCAAAATCTATTTATTAGATGTTCTCAACACATGAGATCTGATAAAGTTTGAACCTAAGTTTGTGAAGAATAGTGACATTTACTTGTATCACTGTTCTTTTTCTCACAAAGAGATTTCACGATATTTTTCTATCCCTGAAAAGTTACGTTCTGAAAAACTGGTATCCTATATTTAATATATCAAATATATTAAAAATAAAATATTAGTTATTTTAAAAAATTTGAAAATAACTAATCAGTTATCAGATAATGTTTAAATAATAATATTTTAATCATATTACAATATCTCATTATTTATTTAATATTTAAATAACTAAAATTGTGGAACCAAGAAACTACTCAGAGTCTCTTATGCGTGTAGCATAGTGACTGTGCACTGTGCTACACGTGTACCACATGCCAGGGATGACATGTGATTTTTCCCAATTTTTATTATTATTTAAATACCAAAAATCCCAAAAATAAATTAATTCAAAATTAATTATATTTTTGTTAAATCAAATAATTAATTAATTACACGTAATTATACAATAATTATGTTTGATGCATAGAAAAATATTTTACTTATCAAATAAGTCATTTTGCCCATTTTTGTATTTACCTTTGTCAGTGTTTGTTTGAGCAATTTCGGGGACCATGGACCTATAACATTAAGCTCCAATAAATTGAAACTAAATAATTAAACTCTTTAACTATAATAGTTAATTTATTAATTATGATATTTCTCCACTATAAATTCAAAATTGCACTCTTTATGTTATAGATATACTTTTACAGAAATCTTATCTTAAGTCGTCCATTGATATAACCATCTTACAATAGTTCAACCCTCTAATTAATTGGTTCATAAATTAGAATGGAAGAATTACCATTTTACCTTTCTAATTTACTTCTTATTCCTTAAGTACCATTAATTCACTAGTGAATAATTAATCTATAATCTAATTATAGATTTGAGCTCAAAATCATTCGGTTCCAGAATTAACCCTTAAGGGAACTAATATACGATCCATTAGGAAAGATTAGATTCCGTGTTGTTGATACATGTTCCCAGCCATCCATGATATTAAATCTCCAAAACAAAAGTCATTAGCCTCATTCTATGAAGAGACCTTAACGAATGAATCAAAAGATTTAATAAACATGAACAAGAGTTCATGAACACTCAGGATGTAGGTTGATCTATAAATGGTCATCAGTTATGATATGAATTACAAGTCTTTATTGTTAAATGGTTTTTGGATAAAGACTTTTATTCATATCGATCCATGTCATATATAATCATATTATATAAAGCACCTTTACCGAGATGTCTTACCACATCAATAATCCGAATCTAGATTATTTGTATCAACATGATACTCAGCAAACCGTACTTACAACCCCAATTAAAGAATTTCATAACTTTAATTTGTTGTTGTTGACTATTTTTATTCATTCATGTAATCTTAATTCTCTCGTACTAATACAAGATCACATCCTCAATAATGAATATGAAATTTTTCTGATATTTACAAAATTATTCAAACAATAATTTAATAATCTAAATATAACAATAATAATAAACCATTGTATTTATTTATTCACAGAAATAACAAATGTCTTTTACATGCTTTTAGGACACACTCCTAACAATCTCCCACTTGTACTTAAAGCAAGTGGGGCATTTCTCTCAATCCCATATTACGTACATGACCCTCGAATTGCTTTGCAGGAAGCGTCTTCGTGAACGGGTCTGCCAGGTTGTGTTCTAATGCGATTTTCAGAATGGACACATCTCCTCTATGTACGATTTCTCTGACCAAGTGATATTTGCGCTCTATATGCTTTTCCCTCTTGTGGCTTCTTGGTTCTTTAGAATTAGCCACTGCTCCACCGTTGTCACAGTAAAGAACAAGTGGTTTCTCCACTTCTGGAACAACTTTCAGATCGGAGTAGAACTTTTTGAGCCACTCAGCCTCCTTATCTGCTTCACAAGCTGCTATATCCTCGGCTTCTATGGTGGAGTCTACAATGTTGGTTTGCTTAATGCTTCTCCAGACTAATGCTCCTCCTCCAACAATAAACACTGATCTAGAAGTCGATTTCTGACTATCTTTGTCTGATTGAAAATCAGAATCAGTGTAGCCAGTGGGGTTCAGGTCTCCACCTGAATATACAAGCATATAATCTCTAGTATTTCTAAGATACTTGAGAATATTCTTCACTTCAATCCAATGACTCAATCCAAGATTGGATTGATAACAGCTGACTATCCCTACTGCATAACAAATGTCAGGTCTTGTACACACATGACGGACATCAGACTGCCTACTGTTGAGGCATAGGGATACTGTCTCATGTCTTCCTTTTCCTGAGATGTTTTGGGACACTTCTCCTTGGAAAGGAATACTCCAGAACGGGTTGGCATATCACCCTTTTTGAAGTTTTGCTTATTAAAGCGTTCTAGCACCTTATCAGTATAAGGTACTTGAGACAATGCCTAAGTATTTGTTCTGTCTATCTCTAAGAATCTTAATGCCCAGAACATACTTGCCTTCTCCCAAATCTTACATTTGGAATTGTTCAGCTAACTAGTTCTTTACCCTTGATAATGATGTACGTCATTTCCAATTAGTAATATATCATCAACGTAAAGAATGAGGAATACTACTATACCATTTTTTATTTGTATATAGACACAAGGTTCGTCAACATTTTGTCCAACAACCAAATGTTTTACTTGTGTCATCAAATCTAAGATCCCAAGATCTAGAAGCTTGTTTGAGTCCATGAATGGACCTAAGAAGCTCGCAAACATTTTGCTCTTGACCTTTTAATTAGAACTCTTCTGGTTGAGACATGTAAATGGTTTCGTCAAAGTAGCCATTCAGAAAAGCTGTTTTGACATCCATTTGCCAGATCTTGTAATCCATGCACGTAGCTGGACAAGAGTATACAAATGGATTTTTACCATGGCTAATGGAGAAAAGGTTTCTTCATAGTCAACCCCTTCTTACAGGATGTAACCTTTGGCTACAAGTCTTGCTTTGAAAGTCTCTACTTTCCCATACGCTCCTCTTTTCTTCTTGAATATCCACTTGCAACCAATGGGTTTGATATTCTCAGGTGGATCTTCAAGAACCCATACAGAATTGGAATACATCGATTCCATTTCTTGGTTCATGGCTTCTTGCCATTTTTCCTTGTCAGAATGATTCATTGCTTCTTCAAATGTCAATGGATCGTCTTTGTTTATGTCAAACACAAGCATTTGAACTTCGTGTTCACAGTGCGTGAGTTACTTACTAACCCTCCCACTACGACGAAGTTCTCTACTATTCTGACTAGAACTAGCAGTTTCCTCTTGCCGTTTTTCATTGGTTATTGCTGGTGACTTGGCAACTTCATTCGAGACCATCTCCTCCCGTACAACCGTACTGCGAGGTTTGTGGTTATTAACATAGTCATATTCAAGAAAAGTTGCATTTGTCAATACAAATGTTTTATTTTCTTTTGGACTATAGAAAATTCCACCTCTAGTCTCTTTGGAATATCCCACAAACATGCACACTTCAGAGCATGATTCCAACTTCCCGGTCTTTCCTTTTAAGCACGTGTGCAGGACATACCCAAATTCGAAAATGGTGTAAACTAGGTTTATAACCATTCCAAAATTCTATGGGTGTCTTTTGGATAGACTTAGATGGAACATCATTCAATATGTATAGAACACATTGAATCGAATAGCCCCTGAATGACAATGGTAATGATGAGAAACTCATCATTCATCTAATCATATCTAATAAAGTTTTATTCCGTCTTATTGAAACACCATTTTACTGTGGCGTTTCAGGTGTAGTGAGTTGGGATTGAATTCCATGCTCACGTAAATGGCCATCGAATTCAAAATCCAAGTACTCTCCTCCTCGATTAGATAGAAGTGTGTTTTAGTGATTTACCTAATTGCTTTTCAGCCTCTGCTTGAAATTCTTTGAACTATCTAAAAGTTTCAGATTTTCTTTGCATTAAGTGTAGGTAACCATATCTTAAATAATTGTCAGTGAGAGTGACGAAAGATTCATAACCTCCTCTTGCTTGTACATTAAGTGGACTACAACATCCGTATGTACTAGCTGAAGTAGCTCTGTGGCTCTTGAACCTTTAGCTGAGAAAGGTCTCTTGGTCATTTTGCCTTCTAGACAGGATTTACAAACAGGGAGAGATCCAATAGATAGTTCTCTTAAAGGACCATCCTTTACAAGCCTATTTATTCTGTCTAGACCAATATGGCCCAATCTCAAGTGCTACAGATATATCTCACTATCATATCAGTTTAATAGATCTAGGATTAGCTGTTTTAAATAATTCAAAGTTATAAAAATTTGTCATTCATTATAAGTATGTAAACTTTGTTTATCCCAAAACATTTTCATAATAAGTAAATAGATAATTTCTTTATATAATAACTACTTTATTAATAAAGAAATAAGTGTTATGCAAAAATAGAAATAAGTTTCCAAACATTAATAATCAAAATTATTAACAATAAACTAAATTTCTAGACTGTAGTTTTCTTTATTTTAAAGAAATTTAAAATTTCTAAAACAAAATAAAGAAATTTAAATTGTTAAACTAACAATAAATTACTAAATAAAAACTACTCTCCAACTTCTCCAGCTCTTTACTCGCTATCAAAATCCTCATCAGTCTCTTCCTCCTTTTCAGGGTTCTGATTCTGCGAAAGGAAAAATAAAAGAACAATAGATTAGTGGCATATATTTTTGAATCTACTATCCAAAAATTTGAATATGATATTCATAGTATTTGAATCTACTATTCAAAATTGAAAAAAAATATATGTGAATCTTATTTACCTTTTTCGTTTGAGATAAACGACGACACTCAGCAAAGACTTCCTCTGTCATTGCTCGCCACATCTCATGTGCTGAGTCATAGTGTATATATTTTTCTTTTGTTTCGTCAGGCATGGTTGAAAGCATGCAATAACGTGTCAACCGATCAGATTTCATCTAATTTGCATATTTTTCTTATGCTTCATAGCTAGTAGCCAGAGGTGGTTCTATTGGAGGTTTTTCACAGACTGTTGACATCATCTTCTTATAAGAAAAAATGGCCAACATGCCTCGAAACTAGTGTTGCATATTTTTAGGTTAAAAAACCAAGGATTTGAGAAAAGTATCGGTGTGTAATTCACCAATAAACATTTTTGTTGGCAATAAATAAATACAAATAAATATTATTATATTTAGAAAAATAAATATCAAAGTTTCAGAAATTAAACGTGATGCATGAGCACAATTAAAACACATAAAATAAAGTTCAATTTCCACGATAAAACTTTCTAACAATTAAAGTGTCGCCTTATGGTCAGTCAATTTAATCTTAGAGAATTTATAAGACATTCTTATCTTTATTGTTTAAAACTTAAAATAACTCTTTATTTTCTCTTTTAAACATTAAAGTACTGCTTAGTTTGGTCAAGTTATGATTATCCACTGCAAAAGCTTAATCATAACTTTGTGAGTGTAACCCATTATTTCGGAGTTCATGACTTAACTTAGGACATGCCGCCTTAGGGTTGGTCAAACCTAAAATACATCATTATTTCCTATCTTTGTAAGAAATATAACCTTGCTATTGATATGTCTAGACACCTTCATTAGGGGGACGAAAACAAAGTCGTCGCAAGGCGCTATTCATATCTCACGGTGTTATATTAATAATGGAGACCATGGGTTATGTTGAGTTATCAACCATCTCCCACTCACTATTTTAAAATAAGTGTTTTTAACATAATTAATTATAAATTCTTTAAACTTTATTAACATAATTAAAATTGGAAAGAAATCGAGTTTCTAGGTCCATATCCAATTTTAAATTACCAATTATGTTCATCTAAACTTTACTAAAAACAATTTTAAAATAAAGTTGGTTTAAAGAAGATAAGTCATAAAGACTTAAAATTTGGTGTGATATTTTTACCAAGTTTTCAAAAATAAAACTAAGTAATTTATATGCAATTGGTTTCGCAAAACAATTCATATAAACATATAGGACAATCTTAATAATCATGTTTCTACTAATGAGATGCATGATTATGACTGTGGATTTTTATGTACAAAATGCATGAACATGTTATCAATCACATGAAAATAATTATTTAAATAAACAATAAATGTTGAACCGGGTTCTTTTGGGTATTTCTAATTTTACAACCACTTTATAAAATTTAAAAAATAAAATAAAACTGCCTTGATCTCCGTCGGGCTTCTTTACTTTACTGTTGGTAGGATATGTGTCATTGTTGGTCCAGAATAATAATAAGAAAACAATTTTCTAATTATTTTGATTAATTAAAACAAACTTTTAAATAATCATTATTTTTATTTTTATTTTTAATAAAAACAACTTTTAATTAAAACAAGAAATTGAAATATTTAATTAAAATCTGTTATTTTTAAAATTAAATTTTGAAATAAGATTTAAAAAAAAAAAAAGTTTGTTAGGATAACAAAATTATCACATTATTTAAATATCAAATTTCTAATAAATAGGATATTTAACATTTTAAAATAAAAAAAAATAATAGAATAATTTCAGAAAAAATAAAAAAAATTCTGGACCAGCAGGTCGGGGACACATGGCGTCAAATGGGGCTGCCGGGGCCGTTTTGTACGAAACCGTACGGATCCGTACGGACGTCCGTACGACGTCCCCGGCAGCGGCTCGGAGGGCGGCCTCAGAGGAATGGTGGCTGAATTCTGAATCCTGGGCTCCGTTCTGACTTTTGTGTGATCGTAATTACAATTTTATGGTGTCAAAGACCAAATAAAATTACATAAATCCTATGTCATTTAATGGCTTACACAATGATCTAATCATAAACAAATCCTAACCCAAAACACCATACAATTAAGGATTCTACATTCCCATGCATTCAATCATATTAAGCCATCCATTCATTAATAAAAAATAAATAAATGCATAAAATTAAACCCACACAGATTCAATATATATATGTGAAGATGGCTCTGGTGCCATTTGTTGGATTAAATAGATCAAATTAGAGATTATACGCAGCGGAACAACAATCAAAATTGTTAATTTAATCCCACAAGATTTCTAGATCTACTTCTTCACATGCATATATATATTGAATCAATGACATGAATAGAAAATTACCTTAGGTCCTTCCTTGCTGCTATCTTTTTGTATGACAAAAATCATTAAGATCTCACACCAAGATCTTCCAAAATGTTCTCAGCACACAAAGAACGAGTGTGAGCTCGCTATACAGAATAATAGGCAAAATCTATTTATCAGATGTTCTCAACACATGAGATCTGATAAAGTTTGGACCTAAGTTTGTGAAGAACAATGACCTTTACTTGTATCACTGTTCTTTTTCTTTCAGAGAGATTTAACGATATTTTTCTATCCCTGAAAAGTTATATTCTGAAAAACTGATATCCTATATTTAATATATCTAATATATTAAAAATAAAATATTAGCTATTTTAAACAATTTGAAAATAACTAATCAGTTATCAGATTATGTTTAAATAATAACATTTTAATCATATTACAATATCTCATTATTTATTTAATATTTAAATAACTAAAATTGTGGAATTAAGAAACTACTCAGAGTCTCTTATGCGTGTAGCACAGTGACTGTGCACTGTGCTACACGTGTACCACATGCCAGGGATGGCATGTGATTTTTCCCAATTTTTATTATTATTTAAATAAAAAAAATTCCAAAAATAAATTAATTCAAAATTAATTATATTTTTGTTAAATCAAATAATTAATTAATTACACATAATTAGACAATAATTATGTTTGATGCATAGAAAAATATTTTACTTATCAAATAAGTCATTTTGCCCATTTTTGTATTTACCTTTGACAGTGTTTGTTTGAGCCATTTCGGGGACCATTGACCTATAGCATTAAGCTCCAATAAATTGAAACTAAATAATTAAACTCTTTAATTATAATAGTTAATTTATTAATTATGATATTTTCCACTATAAATTCAGAATTACACTTTTTATGTTATAGATATACTTTTACAGAAATCTTATCTTAAGTCATCCATTGATATAACCATCTTACAATAGTTCAACCCTCTAATTAATTGGTTCATAAATTAGAATGGAAGAATTACCATTTTACCTTTCTAATTTACTTCTTATTCCTTAAGTACCATTAATTCACTAGTGAATAATTAATCTATAATCTAATTATAGATTTGAGCTCAAAATCATTCAGTTCCAGAATTAACCCTTAAGGGAACTAATATATGATCCATTAGGAAAGATTAGATTCTGTGTTGTTGATACATGTTCCCAGCCATCCATGATATTAAATCTCCAAAACAAAAGTCATTAGCCTCATTCTATGAAGAGACCTTAACGAATGAATCAAAAGATTTAATAAACATGAATAGGAGTTCATGAACACTCAAGATGTAGGTTGATCTATAAATGGTCATAAGTTATGATATGAATTACAAGTCTTTATTGTTAAATGGATTTTGGATAAAGACTTTTATTCATATCGGTACATGTCATATATAATCATATTATATATAGCACATTTACCGAGATGTCTTACCACATCAATAATCCGAATCTAGATTATTTGTATCAACATGATACTCAGAAAACCATACTTACAACCCCAATTAAAGAATTTCATAACTTTAATTTGTTGTTGTTGACTATTTTTATTCATTTATGTGATCTTAATTCTCTCGTACTAATACAAGATCACATCCTCAATAATGAATATGGAATTTTTCTGATATTTACAAAATTATTCAAACAATAATTTAATAATCTAAATATAACAATAATAATAAACCATTGTATTTATTTATTCACAGAAATAACAAATGTCTTTTACATGTTTTTAGGACACACTCCTAACAGTGTTATCTTTTGTCCTAGCAAGACGATTACTTCTTATGGCAGGTGTTTGACATCCTTGAGTTGGGAGGTGTTCCTGTGCAAGAGGCAGTTCTGAATCTTCTTCTACTTGTTGGGCTTGGGAAATGTCTAACTCCTCATTTGAAACATCTGCACTATAATACAAGTCATCCTCAGAACCATCATCATTATCTTCAAAGCAATTACCAACTGGATCATCATTCACATAGGGATCGTACTTATATGCCTTAAGCACACCTATTGTAGCGACCCAAATTTTCTAATAAGGCTTGGAGCCTTGATTAGTGTGCCTGTAGGGAAATAATTGTTATACTGTGTTAATCTATGCGAATTTAAATGATTATGTGATTAGAATGCATGTTTAGGTGAAATAAATATGCATGTGGGGCCCGTTTGATTGTTAGGGGTAAATTGGTAATTTTAGCTCGCTGAGGGCGTAAATGTAATATATGTGAAATTTATGGTATAATGGTGATATAATTGTGATGCACGTGCCGAGACAGTCCTAGGGGGGCTAATTAGTTTAAAAGTCACAACAAGATTAAATACCCAGCTAGGGAAGGGCCTAGGGGTATTTGGGGAATTTGTAAGTGTTATACCCAAAAATTGGAGAATGCATCCTAGGAGGCTAAGGAGAATGCATTCTAGGAGAGCTAAGGGGAGTGGTCCTAGGAGACCCCAAGGAGGATGTGGTCCTAGGAGACCCCAAGGGAGTGATCCTAGGAGAACCCAAGGATGAGGTCCGAGGAGAACTCAAGAAAGTGGTCTTAGGAGACCCCAAGGAGGATGTGGTCCTAAGAGACCCCAAGGGTGTGTAGGAGGCAAGCCTCCCAAGGTTTCCTAAGTGTTGGCTCGAACGTGTCCAAGGTAAGTAGCTAAGGAGGAGGAGTCTCATGCAAGAGAATGGAGACTTAGATTTTGATAAGGAGAGCCTATACAATGTTCGATCGGACATGTTTGGGAGATGCTAAAGGAGGTTGCCTCAATGTTGTCCAAGGTGAGGTGCCAAGGAGGTTGCCTCGGACCACCTTGGTCCGAGGAGAAGCCAAGGAGATTGGTTCAGGGAGGAACATGGCATGCTAGAGGAGAGTGCCATGTTAGAGGAGAGAAGTGCATGTCCTACCACCATGCACGTTCAACCCACGAAAACATGTCCTACCACCATGCGTGTCCTACCACCATGCACGTCCGACCAACACTTGCATGAGTGGTCAGTAGGAGGTGGATCAACTAGCTAGAGGAGACTAAGTCAAGATTCCCAGAGACAGCTTCAACAACATACGCGGGAATCTCTCATTCTTCCCACAAATGGGGGGTTTGTTACATTTCGAATTTTGAATGTTTAAATGTAATAAATATAATAAAATATCCCTATCATAAGGGGATATCAGTTGAGGATCCCAGGCCTATAAATAGAGAGCTTATGGGATGAGAGAGAGGTCTTCTTCTGCTTCTTCTTTCTAGAGAGAGAAAATTGGGACTGTGTATTCTAGAGAGAGAAAGTTGGGTCTGAGTATTCTAGAGAGAGAATTCTTGTATTTTTGCAATTTGTACTGAAGAAACTCAGTTGGCTCAGTCCATCTGATCTTGAGTACAGGTTTATAAATCACAACTCTAAGTGGATTAGGCTATTACCGACAATCGGGGCTGAACCACTATAAAATCTCTTGTGTGTATTTACTTTTTGTTCATTAAACCGTCTGTGTCGTTTTTATTTCTCTTGAAGGCTTATCGTATTTGACGTTCTCACGTCGTTGGCTAAAAACGCAGTCAACAGTAAGTAATGGTTAGTGGCATTTTGGTAACTTAAGTGACCATTTGTAACCATTAAGTATAACCATTCTAGGTGAGAAAATGGTAGATTTGCAAGGAATGTGAAATGTCTAGGAAGCCCTTGAGGTTTAGTTAGAATGAGAGTTAGATGGAAGGGCAAAATGGTCTTTTGGCAGGGATTTAGATAACTTCAGCTGAGGGAAATGCTATTCACGTTTTTATACTTAGGCAAGTTAAGTTTTGGCTGAAAGATAAGGGAAATTAAAAAGCAAGAATGAAGAAAGGAAGGGAGCTGGGAATTTTGAGACTTAGGAGAAGAATCAAGGTGGTTTAAGGCAATTGAAGCTAAACATAAATCAAGATTAGTCAGAGGTAAGTTTCATCTCTGAAATCTCTGTGTTTTAGTAAGTTCTTGAAGAATTTAGGTTGAAAATTGAAAGATGGTTTGTGGCTGGTTTATATGAGAATTCAGTTTGAGAAACCAGAGGATTTAGCTTGAAGCTGGAATCAAAGGAAGCTTAAGGTCGAATTCTCCACTTGAGGGTAAGAATTCTATGCAATTTTGAGGTTTGTTTGAGGTGTGGTTTAAGAATTTTGAAGCATGGTTTAAGTTTTATAAGCTTTGGTTTAAGTTTCTGGTTTACTAGTTTAAACTTCTGAAATTTGAAACCAAAGTGTGAATTATGGGTGTGATTATGTGTTTGTGGTTGTTGTTGGTGTTTATAGGTTGTTGGATGGTTTATTTGAGGTTTTGGATTGATTTTGGGGTTTAGGTATGCATTGGGGTTGAATTGGGAGTGTTTTGGCTTGGGGAAACGCAAGGGGAAAACCCATAATTCTGGGTTCGCGAAGGGGCGTCGTGGCCCTGTTCTTTTGCTTCGCGGTGCTAGGCTGCAGCAGGGGGCGGACCATTCTAGGCGCCACGAACCTCATTGGTAGGCGCCGTGGCGCTAGGCCAGTTTTGGGCAGGGGAAATTTTCCATTTTAGGGCTTTTGCCCAGGGGGCTCGGGGGATGTTTCCGCTACTTTGTTTTGGAATTGGAGGTCCCAAGAGTACGAGATTGGTTCCGGGAAATGGTTTTGGATTGGTTAGTATTAAAGAATGTTTTAAATGTGTTGTGACTAGGTTTTCGGAGAGGCTCGGGTTAGAGGACCGTGCTCGTGACTTTGGTGCGTAAGAAGCTCGGGACACAGGTAAGAAAACTACTGTTTCCCGTAGAGCATTAGTTGTTGGGCTCGACCCTATATGACTGTGTTGTGGGGTTTGACCCTTTGTGTTGAGTTTATGTATGTTTAGCTTGTGGATTAGCTTTATCATATGTGAATGTGTTGATTGTACGACATGAGCCGTGAACGGTGAAGACCGATAACGGCAAGGGCCGAGAACGGCAATGGGCCGGGAACGACGATGGGCACGTGGAGTGCAAGGCCGTGTGCGGCAAAGGGCCAGGGCTGGAAGCAGCGTTTATCACGCGGAGTGCGAGTTGCTAGGATTGATCCTAAAGGATACCTGGGATATCCTTACGGTATAGACCGCGAATCCAGGGCATGGTAAAGCGCCTGGGACGGCATGGCCACATGTGTTTAGCCAGTTGATGGCCTGTTTAACTGATAAGTGTTTGATATGCATATGTTGTCTGTTATGAGTTTTCTTACTGGGCTTCAGCTCACAGGTGCTTTGTGGTGCAGGTAAGGGCAAGGAGAAAATCAACCAATCGTGAGTATGGCGAGCATGAGGCGGCATGTACATGTTTGGTCAGCCTGACTGCCATGGTCAGGGGCATTTTTGGGAGATGAATGTATAAACTGGATTTTGTCGTTTAGTCGACTGTGATTACATTTTGAGTTGTAAATATTTCTAAACTGCTCTTTGGGATCCCAAATGTTAAACATTTTACGATTTTCAGTAAACAGAATTATTTTCAAAGTTTATGTCTCTGTTTATGTTTTGGTTACATATTTATCTTTAAACCTCGATTAGCAAGTTAAATGCACGTTTTAAACTCACTTAGTAACGACTCTAAGGTAGTAGGGCGTTACACCTATGGCACCTCCATGTGGTATATTAAGCTAAACAGTAGCCATCAGATTAGTAACTAGAACAAAAGTGCTAAGATGCTTGTAACTGCTACCTGCAGGAGATGGATCAACACTAGTCGTGTCTTTTTTGTTCACACTAGGAGAAGGATCTGATATGACATTCTTCTTAACTGGAGTCACACATAAGGCTATCCGTTCTTTCAAGCTTATTCCTAAGAATACACGAACTTGACGATCATTCCTCAATTGAGTTGGTGCAAGTGGTCGGTTGCCGCATACGTTCGGCACCTCGAGTTTCAATTCACACACCTCTCTATCCACCTAAAATGTCTCGTGCAATATGTCAAGTAGTTGCAAGTAAGTGACATCATTCTCTACTAGTATTACTTCACCTTCAACATCCTTAAAATACCATTTCCTACCATCTGTTTCCTAAACACCGTTGTAAGAAAAAAATATGTCAACAGTAGAACCTGAAATAAAAAAAAATACAAATACAATTAGCTGAAAAACTAGAAAAGAATCGACAAGCATGCGTCAAGGATGCCATCGAGTATGCCTCGGAGACCATCAAGCAAGAAACAATACCCATCGAGCATACCAAAAATAGAATGAAAATTCACAGCATCGAGCCTGCATTGAGTAAACATCGAGCATGCATGAGAACATGCAAAATCACACTACTATCGAGCTTATATTAAGCAGGCATGGCATCGAGTAACAATCGAGCATGTATGAAATCGTGAGTATGCACATGACCATCAAGACAGTATCGAGCAGGCATTGAGTAACCATCGAGCATGCATGAAATCCTGAGAATGCACATTACCATCAAGTATGCATGTAACCATTTAAAATTAATGTGCCATTGAGCCTGCAACGAGCAGGCATCGAGCAAAACTCAAACCCACAAAAAGTGCAGAAAACGCAGATCGACAAAAAACCAAAAAAATAAGCTAAAAATATGTGAAAATATTGCTCAGATCTGTTCGAAATGCCCAAAAAGTTTCAAGGAAACATAACTAATCCTAGTATTTAAGAAAAAATTGCTTACTCATAAACTTTTACTCCTAGATTCCTCAAAATTTACTTTTGAAATCGTCTTGATCTCTACAAATACACAAACTTTGGGAGTAGCTCAGTTGTTGGTAGTGCCAAGGCTGTCAACCGTGGTGCTCTTAGTGGTGCCGTGAGGTGAGGTGAGGTGAGGTGAGTGAGAGAGAGTGAACCAAGAGAGAGAGAGAGAGAGAGAGAGAGATAGGGAAATGAGAAGAGGGTAGAGGAATTATGAGAGAGACATTTTGGATATTGTCAAAAGTCTTGGCAGTTTTTTGAAAAGATTAAAGAGCCTAGTATTTTTTTTTTACTTAATACCTATCATTAAGCATAAAATTTAAAATTTCCCTTTAGAGCGTACCTGAATTTAAAATAAATCTCACCGTGTTCTTCTCCTATTTCCCCATTTTCACGGCTATATATTTTGCAATAGTTTTCTTTGTCTAAGACAATAAGGTTTTTTAATGGTAAAGAAATTGAAAAATAAAGAGGAAATTATATTTTATATGAAATTTTTAATAGTGTGCAAAAATATGGCTTTTTTTCAAAAAAAGTTAATCTATAGTTTTTTTTTTAGAATTTTCACTTTTATGGGTTTATTTTCCCATATTTTTGTATAAAAGTTGGTTTATGCCATAGTTTTACTCTTAATCAAATTTGGAAGGGTATGTTTGTAATTTGATTATTATTTTTTTAGGTTATTTTTTTTTTATATTATTTTTATATTACTAATTTTATATTAAATTTTTCTTTGGTTGTTGTGCAATTTTTTTTTTTTAATATGAATTGTTTTTAAAATTATTATTTATTTATTATAAACATGTTTTTTTTAAGATTGTACGTTTTTTTTTTTTCAAATCCTAGGTAGGGTAACTAGTTACTTGATTGATCTTAAAAAAAATCCTAGAGCTAGGTTAAATAACATGCACCAGGAGGGGTAACTAGTTATCCTGAGAAACTTTCTGTCATAAGAGGGATAACCAGTTACCTAAGAGGGGTGACGAGTTACTCATATTAAATTTGAAAAGAAACATCAAATTTGAAGGAAAAAATAGAAAAACACTTCATTAAAAAAGGAAGAAGAAGTAACTATGATTTTAGTAACATAAGTAACTAGTTACCATAAAGAAACCATAAATATACATACACCAGAACGTGAAAGT
The DNA here is from genome assembly GCF_963169125.1 of Humulus lupulus. Taxonomy (NCBI): domain Eukaryota; kingdom Viridiplantae; phylum Streptophyta; class Magnoliopsida; order Rosales; family Cannabaceae; genus Humulus; species Humulus lupulus. Next base: position 53,845,311 of record NC_084796.1, on the reverse strand, counting down.
AACCAGTTACCCTCAGAAATATACACACAAAGAATGTGAAGGTAACCAGTTACCCATTCACGTTTTCATAGTTTTATTAGTTTTCTTTCCAAATTTTGGTATTCCTATAAGTGTTACAGTAAAAAGAAAATGCTGAAAAAATAGATTTGAATTTTTTTTACATATAGTGGAAAAAACTATAAAGAAATTACAATAATAAAAGATAATAAATAAAAAAATAGTAGAATAATTATGTAATGTTAAAATATATGTGTGAAAAAAAAGAAAAAAAAAAGAAATAGAATGAGAAAAGAATAAGTACAAAAATGAAAAAAAAAAACAAAAGAAATGATGAATGAAAAAAAATAGGCGAATAAATAAGAATGAAAAGAAGAAGAAGAAAAATAATGGAAAAATGATAGAAAAAAAATATGAATGAAAAATTGGTAGAAAAAAAAGAAAAAAAATGGAAGAAGAAAAAAAAGAAAAAAAGCTCACATGTGTGAAAAAAGAAAAAAAATGGAAGGAGAAAATAATAAATACAAAAATGAAGTTTAAATAGAATAAAAAAAACTGAAAAAATATGAAAAAAAAAACAATACAAATGAAAGAAAAAAATAGATAAATGAATAAAAATAAAAGAAGAAGAAGAATAATGAAAAAATGGAAAGAAAAAAAGATGTAGGAAAAAATTGGTAGAAAAAAAAAAAGAAAAAGGAAAAAAAAAATGATGGAAAAAAATGAAAATAAAATTACTTTCAAAATTAAAGAAAACATAAGTATGATAAAAAAATGTGACATTTCCATATTTTAGTTAGCTACTAATTGTGTTTCCTATACTTTAACTTTTTCTTTAATGAATTTCCCATACAAATTAAAAAAAGTATAACTCCCATATTTTTGCATGATGGTATAAAAGCCATATTTTTAAAAAATTCCCAAAAATAAAGTAATTGGAAAAGTAAATAGAATACAGTTGTATACTTGTTTATTATTAAAAAAGTATTCAACGTAAGCCCAATGTACTGCCACATGGGCTCGGAATAAAATTCTACCGGGTTGCATAACATTTCTCTTTTTGTGTGTGTGAAATGTAATTACATTGATCAATTCAATGAACTATTAATTGACACTTGGGCCGGGATTAAAAGTGCTAGGGCTTCTTCTCCACGTATTTATGGTTGGGATTTGACGCATAAGGAGGGTAGGTAATACTCATTACCAATAATGGCTGAATCTCATTTTTTCTGGGCATAAACCTGTCAATTTACCATTATATGAAGTATAGAAACAAGTACTTGTTATCAATTAAATGGACAAATACATGACAACTAGACTCTGCTTGTATGGTCAGGGACGGAGGGAGAATATTGATTCAAGGGGGTCAAAATATAAGAAGTTTATATAAGGGGGCCAAATTCATCATTTTTTTAAAAAATGGGAATTATTTATAAAAATAGCATGTAATATATATAGGGGGCCAAGGCCACCCTCTATGTCTATGTCCCTTCATCCCTGTGTATGGTGACCAAACATATAGTGGTCAAGCCTTGTAACGGGTGAACACCTTATTATTTGTATCCTTGTCAACATAGATTTTCCATGTCATTGTTCACGTTATTGTACCGAAAATGGGTATAATAATTTTTTTAATTGGCCAGCTTATGTTCATTCACAATGACGGAGCTGGAGGGGACTGATGGTGGCCATGGCCCCCTTAATATATATATATTTTTCTATATCTTTGTATAATATATTTTTGAAAAAAATTTATTATAAACATATGTAAAAATGTATATTGACCCTATAAAATTAAAGAAAAAATTATACATTTATATATTTTTGCGTGTATATATATTAATACAATCTTTATTTAAAAAAATTCCCCCTCTATGTTTTAGTCCTGGCTCTGTCACTTATTCACTCTCACCAATATTGTTCTTATTGTTATTAGGGCAAGCTTTTGTTATGTTACATTAAATAATGTGACAAAATGTGATTTGTCACACCTTGTAATATATTATTGAGAGCTACGAAATTGGATACGTGTAAGCCAAAATGTGAGATATTTTGGAGTAACAAAGTCTGTTACAAATTTGTAACTCCCAAATATTACCCAATAATGTGTAGATTATATGTTATACATTTGAGTTTGGATTTCATAAAGCCATAACTGATATGGCTATTGGAGACATGATTTTAACTCCCATAATGTGTTTGGAGGTTACAAAGTCATGTGGGAAGAGGACAAAATTGTTTGGAAATGCAAAAGTTGAGTTTTGATGAAATTGGAGCTGTGGTCGCGGCTTGGGGAACATATGCTAGTGACCATGGCCAGGAACATCTCTGGCCGCAGCCAGGGATGCTCACAACCAACTCCAACTTCTTTTTTCCATCTTGAATGGTTCTAACACCTCATGTAACTCCCGAAACTCATTTTTAATCCCATAAACATCCAATTAAACATTAGTATCAACCATGAGGGTTGGTAGAATTTGAAATTCAAAGGGTGTCTCAAAACTCTATAAATAAGAGTCTATTGCTCACTTGTAAGACAACAATATTTCTATCCACTAGAGCACTTGGATAGAAATACACCAAAAAGGCTTGATTCAAGAAAGCTATTTTCATATTGAGATAATCTCTTAGTGCTTGAGATAGGAGGAAATAAGCTTTTGGGCAAATGTTGTAAACCTTGTTTAAGTTGGTGATCCTTAATGCTCTTAACTTTGGTGTTTGATGAGTCTGTTTTTAGCATAGTTTTAACATGTGTTTAGGATAAGTTTGAGTCATTTTTGGTGGAGTGTGTTGTGGTATTATGCTTGTTTTGGTATGTTTTCAGGAAATAGGAGAAGAAATCGTGAAGCTTGGAAAATGACAGAAAAAGTAGCTGAAATTGGGAAATTTGTGCTAAAAATAGGACAAGAAGAAAATTGAAGACTCATTTGTGGAGATAATTGGTAGATTTGGAGTTTGGAATCCAGATTTTAGAAGAATTAGACGGGCCGCAGCGCTTGAATGGAGAGCTGCGGCGCAAGGGCGAAACAGAGAAAGGCAATTTCTGGGATTTTTGAAGGGCCGCGGCGCCTAAGGGGTGCGTCGCGGCGCTTGCTGAAGTCAGAGAGCGGCACGACTAGGCATAGATGCGCGCTGCGGCGCCCGAATGCAAGGGCCGCGGCACGTATGGCTGATGGTGATTTTTTCAGATTGTCGAATTTGTTATTTTTTTTTTAGGGTTTTGGTTTAAATACGTTTTTAGAGTTAATTATTAGGGGAATGATGGAGAATTAGAGAGAGATAAGTCATTGGAGGCAGAAGAAAAACATTGAGGACCTAAAGTTTGAATTCTTATTCTCTTCTGTAATTTCTCTACTGATGTTTATGTTTATATTTAATTTGATTGATGTCATTATGTCTGCTTTGAACTAATCTTGTTATTAGGATTTTAGTGGATTCTTCTTGAAACTTTGATTTCTTAATGAAATTTTCCTGAATTTCTTTCTTCTGCTGTGGATTGTTTATCATATGCTTAATGCTTGTGAATGTTTGATCATCATTTACATGTTCATATGATTTTAACCTAAACTCTGAAAAGAAAAGGGTAATTATGCTATAGATAAATAATCGCAATTTCATATTGGCCGAAAGTACTTTTATGAATTGTGTAGTTTAGGGATTATGTGCTTAAAGCCTGCAATATATTGATTTACCACAGAGATGTAGGAAATAATATATTGTAGAGAATTATAGATCCTAACAAGACTATAATATATAATTGTAATCTGCTACCACAATAGAATTAAGAAATCTTGAGAATTGATTAGAAATCATAAGTGGAAAGTTGATGAAACTAAAGCCCTAACTTTTGCATCTATTAAATTAAATCAACTCTTATTACTACATTTATTTAAGTATTAGTAGTTTCCTAATTTTTAGTAATAATTATTTTAATTGTCAATATGAAATTATTAATCAAATCAATTAGAATTAGAGATTAATTGTTGGTGATTAATATCAGTCTTCGTGGGATCGACACTTGACTTATCGTATATTACTTGATTAGACCGCGTATACTTGCGTGTTACATTTTGGTGATCAAGTTTTTGGCGTCGTTGCCGGGGGGACTGTTTTTATTAATATCAATAAGTTAATTTTTGTTCTAAATTGATTGTTTTTTTTTTTTTTACATTTAATCCGGATCAAGGTTCTCTTGTGTTTCAAGACTAGTTGGTATATGCGAAGCAATAGACAAAAACAGGTTATACCAATAGACCGGGAAATTGAAAGAACGTGCAGGAAAAACTGGAAGATAAAAAGGAAATTGGAATTCACCATGGCTGATAATCTGGGAAATGGTGCTAATAATGGTCAAGGGGCTGCTGAGGTTCCAAGGGAGCAAGGAGCACGAACACTGAGAGATTATGTACTTCCTACTGTTACAGGAGTGCATTCATGCATTAGACCTCCAACCATTGCTGCCAACAACTTTGAGATTAAGCCAGCCATCCTTCAGATGGTTCAAACAACTGTTCAGTTTGGAGGTATGCCGACGGAGGACCCTAATTTACACAGCTAATTTCCTGGAGTTATGTGCTACATTCAGGATGAATGGGGTGAGCGATGATGCTATAAGACTGAGGCTATTCCCATTTTCATTGAGGGATAGGGCGAAAAGTTGGCTGATTTCCTTACAAGCGAATTCGATCACTACATGGGAGGAGTTAGCTCAGAAATTTCTTGCCAAGTTCTTTCCTCCAGCGAAGGCTGTAAAGTTAAGGGGTGAGATTAATAATTTTTATCAGTTGGATGGAGAGTCACTGTATGATTCTTGGGAGCGCTTTAAGGAGTTGCTAAGGAAGTGTCCGCACCATGGAATAGAAAAGTGGATGTTGGTGCATAATTTCTATAATGGGTTGAATGGGACGACAAGAACAATTATAGATGCTGCGGCGGGAGGTGCCTTTATGAGCAAAAGTGCTAATGAGGCATATGAGCTATTAGAGGAGATGGCGATGAACAATTACCAATGGCCAAATGAAAGGGGGCAGCCAAAGAAGGTGGCTGGAATGATGGAAGTGGATGCCATAACCATGCTTACTGCTCAAGTAGCAGCCTTGACAAAGCAATTGCAAAAGACCACACTCCCCTCTCAAGCTATGCAAGTTCAAATCTCATGTGAAGTGTGTGGTACATCCCATCAACCAAACCAATGCCCTGCTACAGACATGAATAATATGCCCATGGAAGAAGTTCAAGCCATAGGAAATTACCAAAGACAGCCTAACAATCCAAATTCCTTGACTTACAATTCAGCTTGGAAGAACCATCCCAATTTTTCCTGGTCTAACAAACAAAACACCCTCCAACCTTATCCTCAACCTCAGCCACCTTATATACCTACCCAAAATAGGCCACCATATCCACAACAATATGCACACCAAAATCCTCCACCGGGCTATTATCAACCACAAAATAGACCACCTCCCCAAATACCAATGAAACCAGCTGAACCTCAACCTGATGTGCTTAACCAGTTCATGACTAAACTAAGGCATCCATAAGAAGTTTGGAGACTCAAATAGGGCAATTGGCTACTTTAATGACTAATAGAGCTCAAGGAAATTTGCCTAGCACTACAGAAGTAAATCCTAAAGAACAGTGCCAAGCTATTACTTTGAGGAGTGGAGCGAAATATGAAGGGCCAAAGAAGAGTCAGTCAGTTGAAGGAGAGAAGAAGTTGGATGATAAAAAGGTTACTGAAGACCTTAAGGAAGAAGAGGAGACCCCACCTGTAACTATTGAGCATCATGTTAGAGTTCCATATCCACAAAGACTTCGCAAGCATAATTTGGATAAGCAGTTTGCAAAGTTTTTAGAGGTGTTCAAGAAGCTACACATAAATATACCATTTGCAGAAGCATTGGAACAAATGCCTAGCTATGTAAAGTTTATGAAGGAGATTCTCTCAAATAAGAGAAAAATGGGTGATTACGAAACAGTGGCATTAACAGAAGAGTGTAGCGCAATTTTGCAAAGAAAGCTTCCTCAAAAGTTGAGAGATCCTGGGAGTTTTACCATCCCATGCACTATTGGGGAGTTCGAATGTAAGCATGCCCTATGTGATTTGGGGGCGAGTATTAATTTAATGCCTTTGTCTGTATTCCGGAGGCTTGGTTTGGGGGAAGCTAGGCCAACTACAGTAACATTACAGCTGGCTGATAGATCTGTGAAGCATCCTCGTGGTATTATAGAAGATGTGTTGGTAAAGGTGGATAAGTTTATTTTTCCGGCTGATTTTATAGTCCTTGATATGGAGGAGGATGATAATGTTCCACTTATTTTGGGGAGACCATTTTTAGCAACTGGGCAAGCATTGATTGATGTGAAAAAGGGAGAGTTGAAGCTGAGAGTTCAAGGGGAGGAAGTAGTATTTAATGTGTTTAAGGCTATGACTTATCCTAAAACAAGTGATAGTTGTTTTTTTGTTGATGTGGTCGATGAAGTAGTAGAAAGAAAAACATTAAGGGAGGATCCTCTTGAGTTGAGTCTCACAGTTGATGATGTAGATGGTGAGGAGAATGAAGAGGTGATGAGTTATTTAAATTGGATAAAATCAGCTGAACCGTGGAAACATAAGAAATTTGAAGAGTTGGGTGCAGGACCAGACAGACCATTACCATCGATTCAGAAGCCACCTGTTTTAGAGTTAAAGGTTTTACCAGATCACCTTCGTTATGCTTATCTTGGGGAGAAAGAGACTCTTCCAGTTATAGTCTCATCATTTCTTTCGGAGGTAGAGGAGGAGAAATTGTTGAGGGTGTTACGGGCTCATAAAACTGCTATAGGGTGGACTTTGGCTGATATAAGAGGAATTAGTCCATCGACAGCCATGCATAGAATTCTGATGGAAGATGAGGCAAAACTGACTATTGACGCTCAGAGAAGGCTTAATCCAACAATGAAAGAAGTGGTGAGGAAAGAGATTTTGAAGTGGTTGGATGCAGGGGTGATTTACCCAATTTCTGATAGTGCTTGGGTAAGTCCAGTGCAAGTGGTACCGAAAAAAGGGGGTATGACGGTGATAAAGAATGAAAGCAATGAATTGATTCCAACTAGGACAGTGACGGGGTGGAGGATATGTCTTGATTATCGGAAGTTGAATAAGGCAATGAGGAAAGATAATTTTCCTTTGCCTTTCATTGATCAAATGTTGGATAGATTGGCAGGGCATAATTACTATTGTTTTTTAGATGGGTACTCGGGCTATCACCAGATCGTAATTGCACCGGAGGATCAAGAAAAGACAACTTTTACGTGTCCTTATGGGACTTTTGCTTTTCGGAGGATGCCATTCGGGTTATGTAATGCACCAGCCACGTTTCAACGGTGCATGATGGCAATATTCTCTGACATGGTTGAAAAAGGTATTGAAATTTTTATGGATGATTTTTCGGTATATGGGTCCTCTTTTGACAGATGTTTGATGAATTTGGAGATGGTGTTGAGAAGGTGTGAGGAGTTGCATTTGGTGCTTAATTGGGAAAAGTGCCACTTTATGGTTAGTGAAGGCATTGTATTGGGGCACAAAATTTCTAAGAAAGGAATTGAAGTGGATCGGGCCAAGATTTCTACTATAGAGAATTTTCCACCACCAATTTCAGTTAAAGGAGTGAGGAGTTTCTTGGGCCATGCGGGGTTTTATAGGAGATTTATCAAAGACTTCTCTAAGATCTCAAAGCCGCTGTCTAACTTGTTGATGAATGGGGTTCCTTTTGATTTTAATGATGATTGTTTGGTTGCTTTCAAGACTCTCAAGGAGAAGCTCATTTCAGCGCCGATAGTATGTACTCCTAATTGGGACCTTCCATTTGAGCTTATGTGCGATGCTAGTGATTATGCAGTTGGAGCGGTTCTTGGGCAGCGAGTGGACAAGGTATTTCGAACTATATATTATGCTAGTCGAACTTTAAATGATGCTCAACTGAATTATGCAACAACGGAAAAAGAACTTCTAGCCATAGTTTATGCCTTTGATAAGTTCCGTCCATACTTGATTGGAAATAAGGTGGTAGTCTATACGGATCATTCGGCAATAAAGTATCTTATGACTAAGAAAGATTCCAAGCCTCGTCTTATTCGGTGGATTTTGCTATTACAAGAATTTGATGTGGAAATTAAGGATAAGAAGGGTACTGAGAACTTGGTGGCTGATCATCTGTCTCGTTTAGAGGTTAGGATAAATTCTTTTAATAAAGAAGTTCCGATTAATGATGCTTTTTCGGATGAGCAGTTGTTCGAAGTGAATGTTGGTAAGGAGGTTCCATGGTTTGCGGATTATGTAAATTATTTGGCTGCTAAGGTTATACCCCCTGAAATGACAAGGCAACAATTAAAGAAATTTTATTCGGAGGTGAAGCATTATTATTGGGAGGAGCCTATTCTGTACAAGCATTGCCCAGATCAAGTTATTCGTAGATGTGTGCCTGAGGAGGAGATGTTGTCAATCTTAACTCACTGTCATAGTTTGCATTGCGGTGGTCATTTTGGCGGAACAAGAACAGCTGCGAAAGTTTTGCAAAGTGGGTTTTACTGGCCTACATTATTTAAAGATGCTAATGATTTTGTCAAAAGTTGTGACCGTTGTCAACGGACTGGGAACATATCAAGAAGAGATCAAATGCCGATGACCGGTATTTTGGAAGTTGAGCTATTTGACGTATGGGGGATCGACTTTATGGGACCCTTCCCATCATCGTATAATAACAAGTATATCTTGCTTGCGGTGGATTATGTTTCTAAATGGGTAGAAGCCGCAGCAACTCCTCCTTGTGATGGGAAGGAAGTTATTAAATTCCTTCATAAAAATATCTTCACTCGATTTGGTACCCCAAGAGCTATTATTAGTGATCGGGGAAGTCATTTTTGCAATAAGTGGTTCACCGCTCTTTGTGCTCGTTATGGTGTTCATCATCGAAAGGCATTATTTTACCACCCAATTGCAAATGGCCAAGCTGAAGTATCGAATAGAGAAATAAAAGGTATCTTGGAAAAGACAGTAAATACTTCGAGGAAGGATTGGTCGAAGAAGCTTGATGATTCACTTTGGGCTTATCACACGGCATTTAAAACTCCGATTGGTATGTCACCATATCGATTGGTGTTTGGTAAGGCTTGCCATCTACCGGTGGAATTGGAGCATAGAGCCTTTTGGGCTGTGAAAAAGTTGAATGTTGATCTCTTCATGGCGGGGCAGAATAGGCTTATGGAGTTAAATGAACTAGAGGAATTCCGAAATGAAGCTTATGAGAATGCGAAGATATATAAGGAGAAATCATAGGCTTTTCATGATAAGAGAATATTGAGGAAGGATTTTCAACCAGGGGATAAAGTTTTGCTCTTTAATTCTAGGCTTAAACTTTTTCCTGGAAAATTGAAGTCAAGATGGTCTGGACCGTATACGGTAGTCTTTTCACTTCCTTATGGAGCAGTACAAGTTCATAGTGAAAAGACGGGAGATTTTAAGGTGAACGGACAGAGATTGAAGCATTACTTGGAGGGTCCGGTGGAGACATGTAGGACCGTGGTCGAGTTGGAATTGATTTGATCTGAAGACTAAAGCAGCGTCTGGCTAAGTGACGTTAACGACAGCGCTCGTAGGAGGCATTCCTATGTTTATTTTTAATTTTTAGTTCAGTTAGTTTGTAAAAAGTATGAACAATTTTTAGTTTTAGTTGTGGTTGGACTTATTATTTTGTTTAGTTTTTAGTTTTTCTTTTAATGTAATAGAACCGTGGAAATCGTGAAAACTATATAAAAAAAAAAAAAATTTAAAATTAAAAAATTGAAGATAGGCATTGTGGAGAGAGGGCCGCGGCGCATGCATCAAGAGTCGCGGCCCTTGACGAAGTCAGAGAAGGAGGCTCGGTTCGGAGGAGTGCGTCGCGGCGCCTATGGGAAGGGCCGCAGCGTTTGGCGAATTTCCAGAAGTCTAGAAATTGATACGCGCCGCAGTTCTTGGAGGTGCGCGTCGCGGCGCGTATGCGGGTCCGAACTTTAAAGGTGGTTTCCCTCTTTTATTTTTTCTATTCTCCCTATTTTGAAAAAAATCCACAACCCATTTTTCCTCATTTTCTCTCTAAATTTCTTCCTTCTACCCAGAAAATTTTCCCCATTCTCCTTATTATCTCTTGAATCCACATATTAATTCAGCCACATATTTCTTCTCCTTCTCATTTCTTAATCTGAGTTTGAAATCTCTTAACCCCCAAAAATTCTTCAAGCCCTAACTTTTCAATTTCTATCAATTGGAGTGGTGATTTTATGCTTACTTGGTGCAATTGGAGAGTTCAAGAGGAGATTATCATTGTCAAGTAAGTGTTTCTCCAAATATTCAGATTTTTGTTGGAAATTTCTTTATAAAGAAGGGAAAGAAGGGATTTTTGATTGAAGAGTATAGTGAGAATAGTGTAGTTTTGTAGTGCATTGATTTGCCTCTGTTTGAGAAGTTATTTGGAATTGGGGGAATATTGCAAAAACAGGGGAGGTGCTGTCCAATTTTTCGTAGCATATTATGGGACCTAAGAGAAATCCCTCTAGGGCATCCTCTTCTAGGAACACCAATAGACCATCTTCTTCTAGGCCATCAACTACTAAGGAACCCGAACCACCCCCAGATTATGATGTTACCAAATTCGTAAGTAAGGCCGCTTTTGAGCGTTATACAAGGATTCGTAAGAGGAAGGTAATCAGTGAGCGGGGTTTTGAGTATACGGAATCACCATGTGAACTCTCAACTTATGAAGAAATTAGGGGGGAAATTCAAAGAAGGGGTTGGGCTATGTTTGCTTCAGAGGATGTTAGCCATGCCAATTTGTCAGTGGTGTTAGAATTTTATGCAAACTATGTGGAGATGAAGAATGTAGACGTATTTGTTAGAGGTGTTCAAGTTCCGGTTGGTATAGATACTATTGCTGAATTATATGATATGCTGACATATGAACGGGAGGATGATGAATATCATCAATGGGCTCATGGAGATGATATTGATTGGGTCCATGTGGCAGAAACGTTGAGTATACCGGGAGCTCGGTTTACTGTTGTTGGTGGTGTGCCAAAATACCTGTGGCGCTATCAATTAAATCATGTGGCGCGGGCTTGGGTGCACTTTGTGAGTGCAAGGCTAATGCCGACAACTCATATGTCAGATATCAACAGGGAGAGGCTGTTGTTGGTTTATGCCATTATGACTGGCATGAAAATTGATGTAGGCCGAGTGATTAGGAAGAGTATGAAGGATATCAGTATGTTGACCACTACGGGAGGATTAGGCCATGGTTCCTTAATCACTGATTTATGCCGAACTTATGGAGTGGTTATGTTTGGAAGTGATGTAGTTCGGAAACCCATGTCGGCAATTTCTTCGAATAGGGTGATGGGGTATGAACTACCGACCTTAGAAGCACCACCACCTCGGCAGCGTGCTATTGATAAAAGGCCCCGAGTAGATTAAGTTGACGAAGAGGATAATGAAGCGGGTATGGAGGGTACAATTCCGGAGGAGTTTGCGCAAGAAGTACCGGTTGAACAGCCGCCTATTCAACCTGCGGCTGGTATTTTTGATCCTTACATGCAGCTGATGCAGAATCAGTTTCAGTACTTGGTTCAGCAGAACAACTATCAGATTGCGCAGCAGCATCATATGCAGCACTACATGGCGCAGCAAAGTGAGTATCAAATTGCTCACGTGGACCAGCTAAATGCTTGGGTCAATCGGTGGTCTATCCGGAACGAGGAAGATGTGGCTCCATTTCCTTTACCATCTCCGTTTTTACCGTATCAACCGCCACCGCCGCCTCCACCATTTTAAATGTTTATGGTAAGTCTCTTTTCCTTACACTTTTGTTTTATTTTATTTTGTTAGCAAACATTGGGGACAATGTTTAGGTTAAGTTTGGGGGAAGAGATTTATTGTTGTCTGAGTCGTGTTTGTGTTGTTTTGGTTTTTGTGTTGTTTTGTTTTGGTTTTAATCGTGTTAGTCATGTTTTTTTTAGGGTGTGAGTTGAATCAAGTTACCAATGATTAGCCAATGATACTATGATTGAATGATGAACTGTGTAAATTGAATGGGAATAAAGCTAAACAAAAATCCGTGTGCTTGGTTGAATATTTTGTTCTATTTTTATCAAACACTTAAATAATTGAGAGCTTAATCATGATTTTGATAAATTGTATGTGATGGAATAAAATTTATGCTTGCTAAGTTTGAAATAGGAAAGGAAGATTGGATTGGTTTATCCTAGAACTTGTTTGCTTGCTTTTTGAGGCGAAATCTTAGGTCATACATGCTTAGAAAAATGATTTAGGCAAATTTTTTTTGGACCGTTTGAGCCTTTCAAGCCAACCTTGATATGTTTAATCCTTAGTTACCCATTGTTGAGCCTAAATTGACCTTTTATTGATTGACATTTGCTTTGAGGCGAAATCTTAGGTCATACATGCTTAGAAAAATGATTTAGGCAAATTTTTTTTGGACCGTTTGAGCCTTTCAAGCCAACCTTGATATGTTTAATCCTTAGTTACCCATTGTTGAGCCTAAATTGACCTTTTATTGATTGACATTTGCTTTGAGCTAATAAATAGAAAACCTAACTATTATTTTGTCTTTCCCTTGTGTATACCATGAACATATGAATGATAATTGGGATTGATTTGTAATGGGGGGTTATGTATGGCAAGGTTTGTTAACAATGAAAGAAAATACATTTTGAGAGAATTTAAAAAAAAAAAAAAAGGAAAAGAAAGAAAAAAAATATATATATATATATTTCAATGATGAGATAACATTACACTCCAAATAGTATTATCAAGGAATAAGTTTGGGGGAGTGTAATGTTAAATGAAAAAAAAAAAAAAAAACAGAAGAAAATATTTGTTTACGCAAGTTCTCTCAAAATGATAAGATAGTGGGATTAGACTTGTGATTTGTATTTAATGTAGAGTTGGTTGGTTAGTGTTCATGGTATATGTTAAGCTTAAATGACTTTCTCATCCACCTTTGCCTAAGCCGTTCAGTTATAAGCTTGAAAAGACCTACTGATTTCTGAGCATGTTTTGTCTACATTAGTGGAGATTAGCAAGTATAGCAAGCTTATGGGTTTTTATTTGGTTGTGGATTGGAATGGAAACTCAGTGAGCATAAATGAATTCAATTACATATTATTTTTTAATCATGATTTTGAGAGCTATTATTTTTGTTGTTTGATTGAATGGAATAATTGTTTCAACTGAAATTCTAGATTTTAAGTTAAGTTCTTTGAAGATTATATAAGTAAGTTATTTGTCATAGCTTGAGGCATAGTATTGTTGTTGGCTTGATTAAAAAATGTGTGTGTGTGTGTGTTTTTGTTTGTTGAGTTGTTTGTTTTGGTTTACTTGAGGACGAGTAAAAGTCAAGTTTGGGGGAATTTGATGAGTCTGTTTTTAGCATAGTTTTAACATGTGTTTAGGATAAGTTTGAGTCATTTTTGGTGGAGTGTGTTGCGGTATTATGCTTATTTTGGTATGTTTTCAGGAAATAGGAGAAGAAATCGTGAAGCTTGGAAAATGACAGAAAAAGTAGCTGAAATTGGGAAATTTGTGCTAAAAATAGGACAAGAAGAAAATTGAAGACTCATTTGTGGAGATAATTGGTAGATTTGGAGTTTGGAATCCATATTTTAAAAGAATTAGAGGGGCCGCGGCGCTTGAATGGAGAGCTGCGGCGCAAGGGCGAAACAGAGAAAGGCAATTTCTGGGATTTTTGAAGGGCCGCGGCGCCTAAGGGGTGCGCCGCGGCGCTTGCTGAAGTCAGAGAGCGGCACGACTAGGCATAGATGCGCGCCGCGGCGCCCGAATGCAAGGGCCGCGGCGCGTATGGCTGAGGGTGATTTTTTCAGATTGTCGAATTTGTTATTTTTTTTAGGGTTTTGGTTTAAATACGTTTTTAGAGTTAATTATTAGGGGAATGCTGGAGAATTAGAGAGAGATAAGTCATTGGAGGCAGAAGAAAAACATTGAGGACCTAAAGTTTGAATTCTTATTCTCTTCTGTAATTTCTCTACTGATGTTTATGTTTATATTTAATTTGATTGATGTCATTATGTCTGCTTTGAACTAATCTTGTTATTAGGGTTTTAGTGGATTCTTCTTGAAACTTTGATTTCTTAATGAAATTTTCCTGAATTTCTTTCTTCTGCTGTGGATTGTTTATCATATGCTTAATGCTTGTGAATGTTTGATCATCATTTACATGTTCATATGATTTTAACCTAAACTCTGAAAAGAAAAGGGTAATTATGCTATAGATAAATTATCGCAATTTCATATTGGCCGAAAGTACTTTTATGAATTGTGTAGTTTAGGGATTATGTGCTTAAAGCCTGCAATATATTGATTTACCACAGAGATGTAGGAAATAATATATTGTAGAGAATTATAGATCCTAACAAGACTATAATATATAATTGTAATCTGCTACCACAATAGAATTAAGAAATCTTGAGAATTGATTAGAAATCATAAGTGGAAAGTTGATGAAACTAAAGCCCTAACTTTTGCATCTATTAAATTAAATCAACTCTTATTACTGCATTTATTTAAGTATTAGTAGTTTCCTAATTTTTAGTAATAATTATTTTAATTGTCAATCTGAAATTATTAATCAAATCAATTAGAGTTAGAGATTAATTGTTGGTGATTAATATCAGTCTTCGTGGGATCGACACTTGACTTATCGTATATTACTTGATTAGACCGCGTATACTTGCATGTTACATTTTGGTGATCAGTGTTGTGAGTGAGAGAGTTTTTCTTATTGTTATTGTTATTGTTATCTCTTATTTCTACTATTGCTTTTATCTTCTCTTTTTCTATTTTCTCTTTACATATTTATTTGTATCTTTTGTTTTAGAGTTGTAGTTCTTATAATAATTTTCTTCCTTTTATTTTTACATTTACTTGTATTTTGGTTATTGAGTTGTAATCTTATTTAATCAAGAATCTTGTCTTTGTATTATTTTGCTTAGAGTTGTAAGAGTCTTGTTATTTTCCATTGAGGCAATATAAATATATATATATTTATATAACAATCAAAAGCTTATTCTCTTTTGTTTCAATGGAAGGAGAAACCATAGAAATCTTGTGAAAAGATGGTAAGATAAGGTAATGTTCTTCTTTGTTTTTTCTTAGAAGAACTACTGGCTTTCATATAATGATAGAAATGAGTAGAAGAAAATTTTATAAATGAGGTTCACTGTTTTCTAATCTTCTTTGTTTTTGCATATATAGTGGTTAGATTAGAAAATATTTCAACATCTTGGGTTTTAACCATATGTATATATGTGAGTTATCATATTAATGTAGTGTGTTATATGATAAATAAAGTAATATGAATCATTTATCTTATTATGTTGTGATAAGTTACCATTTATTTGGTAATTAAAAAGAATTATTTGAGAATTTAAATTTTCTCATTTAAGTGTTGAGCATCTCATTTTATGAGATACGAAAAGATGAACCTAAGGGGTTACATCTTTTAGTGGTTGTATCTTGCTATTGCAAGAAAAATAGATCAAGGTGGATTAAAAAATTATGGGATGAAATATTGACCCATAAGGCTTGGAGTCTAAAGTCTCGTCAAAAAGAGAAAATATTTGAGAATTACGTAGATACATTAATTCTTAAATATTCAATGTCTCAATGAGGAGACATTACAAAATTGGAGAAGCCATTTTGAATCATTACACCAATGATGAATAGATTGAAGAAAAAATTATTTTTTTTGGTTAAAGATGGTGATATGAATAATTTAATCTCAATGAGGGGACATTTTTAATTGTAAAACCAATTTTAAAGTATAAAAAATCAAAATATTTAAATAAATTAATGAGGGTTTATTTTATTTGATTTAAGTGTTTTGACATCTTCAAATTGATCTTAGTGAGGAAAATCAATGGATATCAAAGTGGTGTTTTTAAAAGAATCTCAAAGAGACTCTTAGAAAATGCACAAAAGTTGTTTAAGTAATTTTGATATTATTTACATAAATAAAAGTGAAAATTAGTGATTATTTGCTTGAGAAATTTTCACATGGCATTTGTGTTCACATATTTCATTTTTGTGAAATATATAAAAGAAGGCAACCAAGTGAATGTTACTTTAAAAGAAGTGTGTCTTGCTTTAGCAAGCAAATAAATCAAAATAAACAAACATCGAGGTTTTGTTTATCTTGATATATTGAGAGTTAATCATGTGGCTTAAATGACTCATGTTGAACTTTGGGAATTATAAGTCTAGATTTATCTTGGAGGATAAATGACTTAATAGAAATAAAAAGATTTATATTTAAAAGTGATATTTTAAGTTTATGTGAGAAATGTGGGGGTGATCCTCCAAAGTTAAATCAATTTATTTTGTTGATAATAATTGAATAATTTGGTCATTCTATCAAATATGTGATTTGGAATTTCACATTCTAAATTACTTTGGCTATATGTGTATAGAACGAATAGATCTAGACATGCTTGATGTCTAAAGTTAATGTTTGTAAGATATCTGAGTCAAGAACGAATCAATTTAAAACAAAGAGGTTTCTTGAATTAATATTCAAAGAAAAGTTTATCTTGGATACTGGAGTATAAAATAATGAGGGTGTTGACTATGGTCAAACTCACTATTTTAATGTTGTAACTATTTTAATGAAACTATAGCTAGCAACAAGGTTTGAATAAAATAATGAGATAATGATTAAGTATGCATACATGAGAAAAGAAATGACTCAAATAGAATCATTTCTACATCTCAAGGGATGAGACTTAGACTCCCTAAAGAGATTCACGGTTGATGGTAACCTATTTTAATACTAGTAACCAAACTAGTATTAAGTTCAATAGGTAATAACAAGTCAATCAAGTTAATAGTAGTAGTACTAAAATTGTGTCCCATCTGAGATATGAGTAATAGCGTGTTACAAAAAATAAGGGTTAAATCCGAAATGTTGTTTTAATAGAACTCAGTCTTGAAAAGACAAGTATTTTAGGGTAAGAATTCTACCTATATAGACTTAGGGGTGGTGTCGCCCCTCGTGAGAATTGAGATTTATTCTCAAGAAAAGTCTACGAATGGAATGTGCACATGACCATTAACGACGCAAAAGCAAGACATTGAGGTCTCAAGTGAACATAGCAAATGTGTGTGTATAATCATCAACCAAAATTTCAATGCTTCGGCAACCAAAATTTCAACAAACTTTGTGATAATTACACTAAGGTAAAATTCAAGTCGAAAGACATTTTACTTTATGCACCAATGTAAAAGTTTCTATAGAGAGTAATTATTTAATTAAGTGGGGGAATATTATATTTTAATATAATGTTTGATTGATTAAATAAGTGTTATAAAAAGTGATTATTTAATCTAAGTGACGGAATGTTATATTATTTTAAATAATATAGTGTTGGATTAAATAATGTGATAAAATATGATTTGTCACACCTTGTAACATGTTATTGATAGTTGGACACATGTGTATGCCCAAATGTGACATATTTTGGAGTTACAAAGTCAGTTACAAATTTGTAACTCCCAAATATTACCCAATAATGTGTAGATTGTATGTTACACATTTGAGTTTGGATTTCATCAAGTCATAAGTGATATAGCTATTGGAGACATGATTTTAAGTCTCACAATGTGGTTTGAGATTACAAAGTCGTGTGGGAAGATGATAGAATCATTTGGAAATGGAAAAGTTGAGTTTTGCTTAAATTGCAGCTGTGGCCGCGGCCTGGGGGACAGAGGCCAGTGGCCGCAACCAGGAACATCTCTGGCCGCGCCCAGGGACGCTGACAGCCAACTCCAGCTTCTTCTTTTCCATCTTGAGCGGTTCTAACACCTCATGTAACTCTCAAAACTCATTTTTAATTCCATAAACATTCAATTAAACATTGGTAACAACCATAAGAGTTGGTCAAATTTGAAATTCAAAGGGTGTCTCAAAACTCTATAAACAGGAGTCTATTGCTCACTTGTAAGACTACACTATTTCTATCCACTAAGCACTTGACTAGAAATACAAAAAAAATGCTTGATTCGAGAGAGTTATTTCGAATATTGAGAGAATCTCTTAGTGCTTGAGATAGGAAGAAATAAGCTTTTGAGTAAAAGTTGTAAACCTTGTTTAAGGTGGTGATCCCCAATGTTCTTAACTTTAGTGTTGTGAGTGAGAGAGTTTTGCTTATTGTTATATCTACTATTGCTTTTTTATTGTCTTCTTTTATTTTTTCTTTACATATTTATTTATATATTTTGTTTTAGAGTTGAAGTTCCTATAATTTTCTTCTTCTTTTTATTTCTACATTTACTTGTATTTTGGTTATTGAGTTGTAATATTATTTAATCAATAATCTTGTTTTTGTATTATTTTACTTAAAGTTGTAAGAGACTTACTATTTTCCATTGAGACAATATATATATTTATATCTATATGAGTTTTGATTTTTGTTTGTTAGTATTTGTGTATATTTTGTATTATATCTTTTAACAGCAAACATAATTGTTTATATTCTTTACATGTTCTATTTATCAGTTGATAATTTTAAAATTTAGAGAGACAATTTTTTAGTTTATAATTTTTTTATTTTAATTAAAGTGTTTACAATGACAATATGATTTTTTGCAACACTTTTGTTTATTACTTTTAACGGTAAACATATTTGTTTATATTATTTACCTGTTCTATTTATCAATTGATAATTTTAAATTTTAAGTGTCTCCATTTTTTTATTTTAAGTGTTTGGAAAGCTACTATATAATTAGAATTGGGTATAATTCGAAGTAATTACTTAATTTGACGTGTTTGTCTGTGACAATGTAATTATACCGTAACTATGTAATTTGATGTGATTGAGGAGTCTCAATTACACTATCCAAATCTCATAACCCAATGAAAATTTGGTGTAATTACTAATTACTATCAATTTTAAATAGTATTTATTACATAATATTATTTTTCTATGTAATTATTAACTGTTTTGCCAAATATGACAATAAAAATTCATAAGTAATTATCACTTGACATCCAAACATACATTGCATTTTAAAATATAGTGAATAATTACACGCCCTAATAATTACACAGTTATTTTCAAACACATCATTATATTTTTCATACTTTAACTAAAGTTGTTATATACAATGAATTTTTTTGTTATAATTTTTTTGTATGTTTGTGTGGTACTATTTCTGCATGTTTATCACAATTTTTTTTTTTGGCATCATATATAAATCCTTTGGTTTATAGCTTTGTTATATTAACTTTTACATATAAAGAAAGTTGTTTATGTTCTGTGTTTTTTTTTGGAAGGTACCTTAGTGTTTATGATGTATTAATTAATTGTTGGGTCATGTTATATTTATAAACCTTTTTTTTATTTTTATTTTTTAATAACCTACTTAAAATAATTGTTTAGTTTATTTGCATAGTGATGTGTTTTTTATTTTACAGATTTGGAAATGAAACTCTGGTGGTTGATTTTTTTAAAAAGACAATCAAATGATTAAATTGGTAGTTAGAGTATATAAATTACTATCATTAATTATTTTGTATCATCTATTAACAATGACTTAATTTCTATTTTCAATTGTTTTGTATCATTAATGAAATATAGTTTTGTTGTATTAATATTTGCCATTTTCGTACTTTTATTGTATATAACTTTTTAACCTTTCTATAATAGGTAAATGCTTAATTATTTGGTACATTGTTTTTTATCAAAATACAAACTTGGTACTTTATGTTTATAATAATGATCATTGATTGGGTACCATCTATTTGCAAATCCTACATATTCGGTACCCTTAATGTGTCCAAATTTCTAATATTCCTAATTTTCCCTATTTTAATGATTTATTTAATTTTTATTATGTTTAAATATGATTTAAATATAATTTTCTGAATTATTAAATCAAAACAAAAAAAGATATTTGATTAAAACTTAAAAATAATTTTAATAAAGAAAAATAAAATAATAAATAAATCTAACTCCTAAACTTAAACCCAAAAACTAAAATTAACACCCTAAACTTAAAAGCCAAATTTAAACTAACTTCAAACAAAAAACAAAATACAATTAAATCTATCTAATTGATTTTAAAATATTGATTTTAGTTTTTTCTATCTAATTAATTTAAAACAAAATTATATCTATCTAATTAATTTTAATCCAAATTTAATAACTAAAGCCTATTTTCTACTCCTTCCTCCTCTATTTCCCTCTACATTTCATCTATTTCCCATCTTCAATTCATCTTCATTTTTCTTCATCTAGGCAAGACTAGAGGAGTACAAGGGGACATTGAAATGGGACGATGGGCTAGGCAGAACTGAAGGTGCAGACGGATCTGCGATGGGAGTGAGTTTGTCATTTTGAGGTTTGGGATTGGACAAAGATAGAGAAGACAAAGCTGGGGACACTACTAAAAATAAGGGTTTCAGTGTCAGTTCTGCACCGACGTTTTTGCCAATTTCATCGGGTTTAAAACTAATGATGTTGAAGGCGACACAATTGGGAACATCAAAAGCGTTGGTTTGTAACCGACGCATTTGGGCAGAGGCGTCGGTCTGTAACCAACACTTCTTATGTGCAAATGCGTTGGTTACATAACGACGCTTCTGATGGTCAAATGCATTGGTTATAGGACGACGATAAACGTGGCGTTGGTGTAGAACCGACACTGAAGAGTTTAAAAATTGTGTTATACAACTATTTTTCTCATCTTCCCTCTACAGAAAAACAGAAGCAGAAAACTGGCAGAAATAATTGCAAATACATGTATATATTGTTCGGAAAACTTATACTGAATCTTGTTTATTTTTAAGTAGATATTATATTAAACAAATTAATATAAGAAAACCTAAAACATGTTTCTAAAATTGAATTCAAATAGAAATAATGATAAGAATATTTACATTATACGCAGCGGAATGATAGAGTCCTTCCTTCAGTTTCTCTATCCCTTGTATCCTTTATTTCACAAAGTATCACCAAGAAATTGAACCAATCTTCAATTTTCTTCACAGCCTTCCAAAGTATCCTTAGAATCACCTAGACTAGGGTGGACAATTATCAACATATGAGATAGATACAGAGAGTAGAATAGAAAAGAATAATGAGGCTTAGAAAATGACTTATGTTTGTAGAGAGAATCTAAAACCTAGTAGATCTTCTGATCTTCTCAGAAACTTGTGTCTGTCATCTATTAACTCTCACTACACATTCCTTTTATAGACTCAATTAAGCCATTTATTTTAATAAAAAAATCAATAAAATAATATCCAACTAACAACCCTAGGTCGAAATTCTCATGGGCTTTAGGCCCGTGAAATTTCCCATTTAATTATAAGTCCATTAGACTTAAAATTAAGGTCTATATTATTTTCTACTGATTAATTTAATTAAATATTTTATCAAATTAATTATTTATAATTTTAACGTTGATTTAAACTTAATTATTAATTCAGACACCAATTTATCTTAATTAATAAATCTGTCAATTTCTCTTTTCTTCTCTAAATTGTATAACTCTCTGAAACTATCAAAAATTGAACTGGTTAACATTAATAATTAAATCAATTAATTGAGACTATCTAGATGATTTTAGCCAAGGTACAGTGGGGACCATGAGCCTATGAAATCAAGCTCCAATAAGTTATCATAAATTTAACAAATAAATTTACTAACTTATTAATTCCTCGTGACTCCACTAAAGACTCGGAATTGCACTATTGAATTCATAGAACGCCCTATAACAAATATAGATATGTTATTAATTATCCATTGTTACAACCATAATTGTCACTCAATCCCCTATAGATAATCTACAATGAGATGAGACTAAATTATTGTTTTATCCCTCATTGTATTTTATCCGTAAAACACTTAGTTCCTTGTAAATGATACTTCAGTAAACTAATATTAATTACTAAAATGAGATCTCTATCATTTAGCACCTTGAACCAAACTAAAAGGAAACCATTGTTTCAGTTTTTCATCAGAAGCTATAGATATTCATATCTATGATTAACACTCCCACTCAATTATACTGCCGAGTTCCCAAGATGTAAGTATGGGCTAGTCCGTAGGGTAAGCTGGTAATAAACAAGTCAAAGAACTCAAATAATACAATCGGTTAGAATACTAATCACTCAGAATTGAGATTGAATTGACCTATGGTCAATAATATGATATGACTAGAATAGATGATAAGGGTATGTTTACTTATCCTATCTATTGTTAATATCGCTCATGTTCGATGTAACAAATACATTCGATCTTATCTACTTTGCTAATGTTCTGGAAAGAACATAACACTACAATGTGTAAGTAGATCATATCGTAGATTGGCAAGTCAGTGTAAATCTTGTGCACTGACTAATCTTAGGACTAACATATTTTGAACATAAAACCATATTTATATTCCACTATGATTACGTCACTATAAATATGATTAGCTATATGCTCGGGATTTAACAGAAGTTTATATTAAACAAATAATCATGAAAATAAAACATGTGAGCAAAGTGATTGATCAAGTCAAAAAATGATTTCTATTCTTTTATTGATAATAAAGTGAGATTACAAAAAAATTGGGTTTTAATTAGGGCATAAAACCCCAACAAACTTCCATTTGCACTAATAGAAACTAATTCCTTGATTATACTAATCTCATTTCTTTGATATGCTTATCAAATGTAGCTTCTGGTAGTGTCTTCGTAAACGGATCTACAAGATTGTCTTCAGATGTAATCTTCATAACCTTCACATCTCCTCTGGCCACATATTCTTAAATTATGTGATACTTCCTTTCTATATGCTTACTCCTCTTGTGACTACAAGGTTCTTTCAAGTTGGCTATCGCTCCTGTATTGTCACAAAACAACACAAGCGGTTTATCCATTTCTGGAATAACACCAATATTCGAATAGAACTTCTTTAGCTAGACTATTTCCTTAGCTGCTTCTAACGCAACTATGTATTCTGCATCCATGGTGGAATCTAAGATCGCAGTCTGCTTTACACTTCTCCATATCACGGCTCCACCCCAAGAGTAAAAACCATTCCAGAAGTAGACTTCCTGTCATTGACATCAGTCTGAAAATTTGAATCAGTGTAGCCTATAGGGTTCAGAACACCACCCTTGTAGACTAACATATAATCCATGGTCTGCCTTAAATACTTCAGGATAGGCTTAACTGCTATCCAATGTTCCGGTCATGGGTTTGACTGATACCTGCTCACTACTCCCACTGTATAGCAGATATCCGGTCTAGTACACAACATATCATACATCAGACTTCCAATTGTAGATGTGTAAGGAACTTTTCTCATAGCATCTTCCTCTTTAAGAGTCTGGGGAGACTGCATCTTTGAAAGATGAATTCCATGGTGGGATGGTAGACGCCCTTTCTTGGAATTTGTCATTGAGAAATGTTCAAGAACTTTATCAATGTAAGCTGCTTGAGATAGAGCTAAGAGTCTGTTCTTTCTATCCCTGATAATCTGGATACCTAGAACATAACTTGCTTCACCCAAATCCTTCATCTAGAATTGAGTGCATAGCCAATTCTCACATCTGATAGTTTCTTAACATTGTTTCCAATAAGTAAGATATCATCTACATAAAGAACAAGGAATACCACTATTTGATTTGCCTCCAGTTGGTAAACACAAGGTTCATCAATATTGTTCAAAACCACAGGTTTTGATTATTTCATCAAACCTAAGATTCCAGGAACGAGAAGCTTGCTTTAGTCCGTAGATGGACCTTTTCAACTTGCAAACTTTTCCTTATTGTCTAGCAACTTTAAATTCTTCTGGTTGATCCATATAAATGACTTCACCAAGATTTCCATTAAGAAAAGCTGTCTTGATGTCCATTTTCCAGATCTCATAGTCGAGAGCAGATGCTATGGATAGGTGGATGCGAATGGACTTGAGCATGGCTATCGGACTAAAAGTTTCCTCCTAGTCCACGCCTTCTATTTGGGTATAACCCTTTGCCACTAATCGAGCTTTATAAGTTTCGATATTTCCATCAACACCTCATTTCTTCTTGTAGATCCACTTGCACCCAATGTCCCTAAAGTCACTAGGTTCTTCCCAAGATCCCACACGGAATTTGAGTACATGGACTCCATTTACTGTTTCATGACTTCGAGCCATAGTTCTTTTTCAGGGCTAGCCATTGCCTGTTTGAAAGACAACGAATCATCATCACTAGTGTCACCAACAACCATATTGGTTTCACCATCCAAACAATAGTGACCAGGGTTCCTAGAAACCCTCCCACTATGACGAGGCTCCGTGACTGTTTGCTAAGGAACAGTGGTACTTTCTTCATTTAAATCGACTTGCATCGATTGGACATGAAGAGTGGGAATTACATCATCAACTCGGGTTGATGACGATGGAACATTGGTTGGAGTCAATTCTTTAACCATCTCCTCTAAAAACTACTTTGCTCCATGGTTTGAAGTTTTGGACAAAGTCATTTTCCAGAAAAGTAGCATTCGTAGAAGTAAACACTTTCTTTTCTGAATGACTATAGAAAAGTCCACCCCGAGTACCTTTAAGATAGCCAACAAACATACAAACTTCAGTTCATAGTTCTAGCTTTCCCTCATTTTTCCTCAGGACGTGGGCAGGACACCCCCAGATTTTATAATGACGTAAACTAGGTTCACGACCACTCCAACATTCTAAAGGTGTTTTGGGGATTGATTTAGATGGAACGACATAGAGAATGTCGTTTGCGGTTTCAATTGCATGTCTCCAGAACGAAGTTGGTAGAGTTGAGTAACTAAGCATGCATCTAACCATTCCCAATAAAGTTACGTTCCGGCATTCCGCTACACCATTTTGTTGCGGATTACCTTGGGCAGTAAGTTGTGATAAAATCCCAAGTTTAGTTAAATGATCTTGGAAATTCATATCCAAATATTCTCCATCATTATCAGATAAAAAGATCTTTAACGTTTTACCTAATTGGTTTTGAGCCATAGCTAAGAATTCCTAAAACTTTGAAAATGTTTATGATTTCCTATGCATTAGGTAAAGACATGAGTATCTAGAGTAATCGTCAATGAAAGTGACGAAATACTCAAAACCACCACTAGCTTGTACATTAAAAGGTCCACAAACATCTGAACGCACAAGTCTAAGTGGTTCTTTGGCCCCATCACCCTTTGCAGAGAATGGACGCTTGGTCAGTTTGCCTTCTAGACAAGATTCACATACATGTAATTCACCTAAGGTAAGTTCCCTCAAAGGCCCTTCCTTTGTAAATCTTTGAATTCTATCATAGCCAATGTGACCTAATCTCAAATGCCATAAATACGTTGTTGACGCCGTTTTTCGTCAACTTAAATAGTAGAGCAATTAAACAAATAAAAAATGGAGCAAATGAATTTAAAGAGGAAGAAAAGAAGGTTTTTACGCGGTTCAACAGTTAATTCTGTCTAGTCCACGAGTCTATGTTATTAAGACTTGGAGTTTTCTGGAAATTCTTCAGAGATGAATTCCCAAGAGCTTTCTCTCCAGAAATCAGGAATCGGTCCTTTACAAGTAGTGATTCCTTATCTATTTATAGAGAGAAGGTTACAGAGTTCATTCCCACATATTTCAGGAAGATATTCTGTATTTCAATTGAAATAATGATATTAAATGCATTATCTCCAATATACACGGAAACGTCCCATGAAGATCGGGAACGAATAACAAATTAAATGATATCCCTTAAATTAGGGGATTAAATAACAATAAAAACATTCACACGTAATGGGTTATTTCAGATGAATCATCAAATCCTCAAGATTGGCCATTATCATTGACTCTGTCGAGACCATGAGTCATTCACTAGCTTGCCACCCAACTTCGTGCTATGCTCGGGACATGTAGATGCTGCCGAAACTGCTACATCCGAGCTTGTACTTCTCAAGTTCGAGCTATCTCGCTTGAAGGCAATTGGGTGTCATGCCGTGCGAGCTCAGAACATATTTGAGGCTACACACCCTTGAGCTTTCGAGGTTGGTAATTACAGCAGAGCGAATTGACTGAAGGATCATATGACGACCATGCATACTTCGAGTTCACACCTGATGAGCCCAGATTTCGGGATCATGATTCCTTATCTCAAAATCTGGGTGTAACATTTTGCCCCCTCAAAAGTATTAGTTCGAATCCCATGAGAAGGAAACTTTTGAACTGCTCTTTTGGGAAACTATGCCATCCTTTGTACTCAAGTGTGCACATGCGTCAGGTGGATATTGGAAGATCAGAGTACTTGAGTGTGTTTTCACCACACCCCGTCCTTTCACTTCTCAGCTTTTGCTGCCATTGTTACATTCGTACCTGACCATTGGATCAAATACCAAATTCAGCCAAAGGCCCAGATTAGCTCGACCCTTGACCCTCTCTTGGGATGCATATATATATATATATAACAGTGTCATCCCCTTCCTCTTCATTCTTACGCTTCAAGTTTCAAAAAGAGAAAAAATCAGAGCCGAAAACCTTCTTCCTTTTTTTCTTTCTCTTTGCATGTTCTCCAAACCAAGAAGACAAAACAAACTTGGCCTCTTCGACTTCGTGAGACCATTCTTGCAGCCGCTTCTCCAGTCGTACATTTCTCTGTTTCCAGCATATTCATTGTGTAAGTGTTTATTTTTGGTCCCATATGTTCGTGTATATGTTTTGTTTTTTCATGCATGTTTATTGTTGCAGTAGCGGTTAGGCACATTTTACCAGTTTTATGCTAGAATGCTTTGATTAATGCCGTGTATTTTTTAGGCTCTTCTGTTAGGAATTTTCAAGCCCAAATTTTTGCATTTCACATTGGGTTATCTTGATTTCCAACTATCGTATTGTGTAGACCAAGAAACTGGGTACAAGACTAGGGTTTTCAAATTGCACGTTTCCCAAAAATTTCACTATTTGGGTAACCTCCAACTTTTTTCCCTGAGAATCAAGGATTCTAAAAAATAAATCCAATTTTCCCCTTTATGTGGAATACACGCTCCGAGCCTAATCTCACTCTTATGACCGAGCTCGTTCCATAGTCTCGAGCATTTGAGCTCAGACTATTTTGATTTTTGCTATTAATCTTCTTGTCCGTTTGGCCTTCACCCTTTTTCTCTCTTGCTTGATGTCGCAGAATTTGGAAAAGCGGTGGGGGTCAAAACTCGTGATTCCTTACTCACCAGTAACTCTGAGCCCGGAGTTACCTTTTACTCAGAATCAGCGCTTGATTCAGGAGCACGAACTAAGGTGTGAGCAAGAAGACACCCGAGCTCACTTTCGACGTCAGATTGACGAGGTCGAAGAAGGAAAAAGGAAGAGACTTAGGGTCGCCATCTACCCAGATCCAGACCCCAACCCTAGACCAATCCCCATCGATACCACGCTTAAAGTGACAGTCACCTTCAGGCCAGGCGATCTCCAATTTTCACTGATGGGAGAACCATCAAATACCCCTTCTACCTCACAACCAACCTCCATTCCCACCTCGAAGAGATAATTTTTTGAGGCCGAGCATTACTGGAGCTTGATTTCTTCATTGGGGAAGATCTCTAACATCTTGGCCCTCCACAATATTGGACTGTCGGGCTCGCTGAGGTGTTGAGCTCTGACCTCCCACAAGCGAAGCTACCGTGCCTCGAGAGATGGTAATCCTGACAATAATTTAAGATACACGGCTTAGAGCCAGGAGCACATGAAGGCAGGGGCCTTATTGCCCTTAAAGTCCTTTTTCAAGGACTTCTTGGATTTTTTTGGGCTTGCTCCTTTCCAGCTCAACACCAACTCTTACAGGGTTTTGTCAGCCCTGAGGTTGCTTTACCACGAGCTAAAGTGGGAAGGACCTTCACCACATGAGATCCTGTATCTCTTTTGCTTGAAAAGAAATCCCTCCCAAGCTTGGGGAAGGGACGCCTTCTACTACCTCTCGAGCTATCCCAAGGAGAAGAAAATATTTGAGGATTTACCCAACCATCCCCCTGATTTCAAGAAGGCTTTCTTTTGGACGGTCGGCCTGGCTCCTTCCAGATACTATTTGTTCAGACGAATCCGTAAGTATAAAAAATATCTTCTTTTTGTGCTCGAATTTTTTGCTTAGGCTTGAATCACTCATGATATGTTTATTTCTCCAGTCAATTATCATCGACCTAATCCCTCCGATAAGATGAAGGAACACAAGGAGGCCTTGCTCCAATTCCCTTACGGTAGGTGTTCCCTTTCCTATCTTCTACACGAAGATAGGCTTCGAGCTTGCAGTCTCTTGGAAAAGGATCAGTCCACAAATGACTGGTCCAATAAGAAATACACCAAGTGGGAGTTCGTGCCTCTCCCAACCGGCAGCCTTCCTCTGAGGCACAACTCTAAGCCACAATCCCTAGCTCGACATCCCAGGAGTCCGCAATCAGGGAACGAGGCCAATGACGAGGCCTCGAGCTCAAGTGACAGAGGTATGGTCATCCTTAGCTTGGACTTATGGTCTCCCTCTCTACTTAAGCATAAGCTCGATAGATTAGTCTTATGTGAAGATGATAGGGACCACTTTTATGTATGGTCCTGGATAGATGAGAGAGTACATGGGTATCAATGTATCGCCTTAGCCTTGAGTTCCTTGGCTATTCGAAGTCCTGCCAGTAGAGCTTCGTATTCAGCCTCATTATTTGATGCTTCGAAGTCAAATCTCAAAGCGGAGTGAAATTAACTCCCATTTGGGGTGATCAGTATTATTCCTACTCGTGATCCATTTTCGTTGGAAGACTCATTGACATACAGTTTCCACAGCTCGCGGGCTGGGATTATAACTTCGTCGTCAGTCACTCCGGTGCATTCCACTATGAAGTCTGCCAGGGCCTGTCCTCTAATGGTTGTCCTCGGATGATAAGTGATCTCGAATTGTCCGAGCTCAACAACCCATTTCAATAATCGGCCCGAGGCTTTTGGCTTTGATAAGACTTGTCGTAGTGGTTGGTCAGTCAGCACATGGATGGGGTGTGCTTGAAAATAAGGTCGGAGCTTTCGAGATGAGTGAATTAGGCTGAGAGACAATTTATCGATTAAGGGGTATCTCAATTCTGGCCCCAGTAACCTTTTGCTGACATAGTATACTGGCTTTTGCACCTTCTGTTCCTCTTAGACGAGCATGACGCTAATGGCGTGCTCGGTTGTAGCGAGATATAGGTACAAAATTTCTCCTGTGATAGGTTTTGACAAGATAGGAGGCTCCTTGAGGTGTTTTTTAAGTTCCTGAAATGCTAACTCGTATTCCTCTGTCCATTCGAATTTCTTGCCCCCTCTCAAAAGGTTGAAAAATGGAAGACAGCGGTTCGTAGATTTCTGAATAAACCTACTTAATTCCGCCATCCGTCCAGTCAAACTCTGGACATCCTTATGCTTTTGAGGTGAGGGCATGTCAATTAACGCTTGGATCTTGATAGGATTAGCCTCTATCCCCAGGGTATTCACAATGAAACCTAGGAACTTCCCCGATGATACTCCAAAAGAGCATTTCTGGGGGTTGAGCTTCATGTTGTACTTCTGTAATACGACAAAGCACTCTTCAAGGTCGTCCACATGGTTATTGTTATGTTTAGATTTAACTAACATATCATCAACATAAACTTCCATGTTATTACTTATCTGTTAAGAGAACATCATGTTTATGAGCCGTTGGTATGTGGCTCCAGCATTTTTGAGCCCGAACGACATAACATTGTAACAATATAATCCTTTATCTGTCACAATACTCGTATGCTCTTGATCCGAGGCATGCATGGAAATCTGGTTATATCCAAAATAAGCGTCCACGAACGACATAAGTCCATGCCCGGTTGTGGCATCTACGAGTTGGTCGATCCGAGGTAGGGGGAAGCAGTCCTTAGGGCATGCTTTATTGAGGTCCGAGTAATCAATACAGGTTCGCCATGTTCCGTTAGGTTTCAGAACTAGTATTGGGTTAGTGACCCACTCCGGGTAGAAGGCATCTCATATGAATCGATTTTCCTTTAACCTGTCGACCTCTTCTTTCAGGGCCTTCTTCCTGTCGTCGTCCAGGAGTCTTCGCTTTTGCTGCTTCAGGGGGAAGCTCTTGTCAATATTAAAAATGTGGCTTATCACACTCGGTCTTATTCCTACCATGTCTGAATGTGACCACGCGAAATCATCCTGGTTCTTTTTCAAAAAGCAAATTAATTGCTATTTGGTTTCTTCTGGAAGGCTTTTCCTCTATTCTTGGATCAATTTGCTCGTCTATCTCAAAGATTGTCCCATCCTTATTCTGAATTATGAAAAGTGTTTGTGCACTTGTCTGTTTCTTTCCTCTAACGAAAATGCTGTAACATTCCCTTCTCGGGAGCTGGTCTCCTTTCAACGTCTCGATGCCACTAGAAGTCAGGAACTTGATGGCCAGGTGCCTAACAGACAATACTGCCCCCAGCTCTACCAGGGCGAGTCTCCCGAGCAGTACGTTGTAGGCCAATGGAAGATCAACTACTACAAACTCCATCATCTTGGTTATCGAGACTGGGAAGTCTCCCAAGGTCACGGGGAGTTCGATGGATCCCATACAAGCAATCCCTTATCCTGAAAAATCGTACAACGTCATTGCACAGGCCTTTAGGTCGCAAAGTGCGAGTCCCATCTTTTCTAAGGTGGCCTTATGAAGGGTGATGACCAGCGGGTCATTGTGAGGGAATTGTACATGAGATGCATCATCCTCAGTAAATGTTATGGGTTGAGATTCAACCCTTTATTGTTTTGGAGCTCCAGACTCGGGTTCGTAAGGAGATCCGTCACCTATTTTCAGCTCATTCACATATCGTTTTTGGGCGTTCCTGCACAATCCTGCAATATGTGGTTCCCCTGAGATGGTTATGACATCTTCTCCATCAATTGGAGGGGGTCTTTCGTCCTCCCTTTCTCGGGAGTTACTGTTCTAGGCAGGTGGTGGTGTTGCTGCCTTTTGGCTGGTAGAAGCCTGATTGGGGTTTTGATTTCTAACATATTGCCTGCAATATCATCTCGAGATCAGGCCTTCGATCCCATCTTTTAATTGCCTGCATTCATCGGTTGTATGTTCGATGTCTCTATGGAATCTACAGTATTTGTTGGAGTCTCTTTTCGCTTTCTGGTTTTTCATGGGGTTTGGACGTCTGAAAGGGACCTGGTTTTCATTAGCCAGGTAGATATTCTCCCGAGACTCATTGAGCTCGGTATACACTTTGTATACGGAGAAATATCTTTCCCCTTTCTTCTTCTTTCCCCCCTTCTGCCTCGGGAATATTCCCTTCATTCTTCTTCCTTTTAGAAGGGTTGTCCCCTGTTGTGAAAATTACTCTACGCAATTAAAATGTGCAAGTGTACACAGTCGGCAACAAGTAATATAGTGATAAGTAAGTATCGTCTCCACAGGGATTTCAAATAAAACAATTGCAAAATCAACTAAATAACAATTTAAAAATAAAAGGAAACAGAATTATGAAAATAAATGGAATATGAATCTGAATTTAAATGGGTACAAGTAATTTCAATTAAAATAAAACTAAGATCTCAGAAGAATTTAATTCAGGAAAAATATATGTGAATAAGTAGATCTGGATGGCTATTTCCCCCTATGTTAATCTGCCCAGTTGTTATAGCAATCGTTCAGCAATTATGCACAGAGTTAACAGATTTCACAATACGCCAGTAAGCTTTTTCCAAAACCCACTGATATAATTCCACAACTTAATTCAACACATTCCTATATTAAATCAGGTTGTAAAACACGCATTTAATCACCAAATCTCAGGTTATACAAGGTGGCAAAATATTCCTATTTCACTACTAAGAACTACTTAAACATGGCATTTCTCTTGCATCATTCAAGTTGATTCCACTAGATAGATTCTTTCCAAAATCAGATCTAGCTAGTTTAATTGTTAGTTATGGCCAGTAATCAACAATCATTAAACATTAATTTCACTTGAATGAACAAAGGCAAATTACTAAACTCATGCATTGCATTAATACTTCATCACATAGGATTCATAGCCACCCAAATCTCAAGGTGATTAGTTCATGTCTAAAATCAAGGTTACAAACCCAGGTAAAATTAATTCATCCATAGTAACACAGTTCACAGATTAGACAAATAAGTGTATACACTACAAAATGAGGTGTGTAGAAGAAAGAGATAGTAGCAAGTATTGTGCTAAGTCCTCTTCCTAGCCGTGAGCTTCTTGACCTTCCTCTTCTGTGTATATCTCTCTGTTTTTCACTATTTTTCTCTGTACTCTCCTCCTGAATTTTTTGGTTAGATGGTAAAAATGGTACTCCCCTTCTATTTCGGCTGGGTCTCCTCTTAGGGTCCTTTTCCTTACCCTAATTAGAAAGCCCTTTTCCATCTTTGGTCCATTTCTTCTTGCCACCTTAGCTAGCTGACTTCATTCATAAAAATGGGTGCCACATAGGCGCTGAGGTAATTACTTAAGTGCAGCTGGCTTTTGTCCACGTCATCCTTCTTTTCCCAGAATTGCTACGAGTCTGGCCTACAGCATCCGAGCAGCAATGCTCCCTTTTTGTCCCCTTTTTCTTTTGATTCCTTTAATTCCACTTGGCGCTTTGAAGGTTCCTTTCCTGAATGACAAAACACACAAATTTACATAAATATTTATAATTACTAACAACAACTCACAGACTCTAAAATGGACTCACTACTTAAAACAAAAAGGTTAAAGTTGAACAAATTTACAATTAACAGACTTTCACTACTCTTTTCAACCTAAAAACAAGTTCAAAGATCACAAAAATAACTCTAAATCATAGAGTTATCAACACCCCAAACTTGGCATATTGCTCGTCCTCGAGTAATGAAGAAAATAGAAATAAAAAAACACTACAAAAACTCAGATAGCAACAACATAGACTTGTACATGAGAGAGTCCTGAATAATCAAATGTGGCTTAGTGAAGAAATTTTGCTCTCAGAAGTGTGTGGAATGGAATGATGTGCTGGTAGTGATTATGCCCTGACTTTATATGTCTCATTTCCCATTTTCAGTGCTAAAGATATCACTAATGCCTCCCTAAAGTCACCCAGTCAATAGTGTGTACAAATGCTTCCCAACAACACCTTGAATTCCTCTAACAACTACTCTTGATCCTCAAGTTTAACTATCTGCTCCCATAGGTTGAATTAGTGCACTCCTCTCCACTAATGTAGTCTAGTTTTACCCCCTAGATCAAAAGGACTTTACTTGGCTTGTAATGTGGGGCTTAGGTTAGGGTAGGGTAAAAGATAATATTTCTACTAGCTTATAACCTAACCACCTCACTTATCAAGAACCTTTCTTCTTATTATTATTATTATTATTATGTTTCTCAAGCTCTCACCCCAAAATGTATGTGTAACTCACAATGACTCATTGCTCCACTCTAATTCCCTTGCTACTATTATTTTCATTTCTTTACTATTACTTTTCTTTCTTTCTTTTTTTGTATACTTTTTTCTGTTTTTTTTTCCACACAAAACAGTATCATTGAAACAGATAACAATATATATATATATATATGTATAGCAAGAGAATTTTTTATGTGTTGACTTGTGACCTAATTCCCCCACCCCAAACTTACATCCCATCATTGTCCCCAATGTGGCTAATATATGAATCTCGGAATAGCTCACCACATGGCTAACACTCACCCCAATCTTACTGCAAAGAGTTGGTTCTGGATAAGTTTCAGCAGTTAGGTTAGGGAATGAAAGTTAAAAACATCAATTGAAGCAAAGGGTAGCATTAATGACAGGTATTAAGAAAAAGAAATAGGCTCATTAGCTCAAACTAAGGGTGACTAAGGGAAATAATAATATGGGGAAAGCTTGAAAGGCCCAAACCTCCAAAGATGGCCTAAATCATTTCTAAAGGGAAAAACTAGCTAGGATTTCTCCTCGAGGGGTGCACTAAACAATTCTAGAAGCTTAAAATTTCACAAGAAGTTTGTTATTCGAAAAATTCAAAGTGTGGTGGGATAACACAAGTACACATCTATTGACAAGGCACTAAAAGAGGGAATTAATGATAGCACTAGCACCTACACGAGCACATTTAACATATAAAATTTGGGCAACACACAAATGGAATGAGGTGGAATATCTCATCATCGAGCAGGACACTAAGCCAGATTAAATCACAATATCTCTCATGCACAAATACAACTAACACAACAACACAACTAAAACAATTAAAAGCTAAAATAGAAACTAAAAAACCTAGACAAACAACATACTAAAAACAGTCACAGAAACAATAATTAACAGACATTAATAGAAAACAAAACAAAACAACACAAAAGGGAAAGGAAACCCCCTCTACCCGGAGTCCTCTCCATGGGACTCCTCATTGTCATCAACGTTGTCAGTCCAAGGATTCAAAAGTTGATCTGGGAACGCTGGAAATTGCGGACCAGATTTGGGCAGAGCCTTTTGCAGCACACTCCTCATTGCTGCATCTCTCTGCTGCTCATAAGTCCACAAAGTCTGTAGATGCTCACAGAGTTGCTCCTGTCTCAAATGCATTTGGTGTTGCATTTACCCGTACTTGGTCAGTTGCTCCATGACGGGATCACTGGAAGCTGAGGGCTGAGAAATCATATTCAATGCTGACCTCGCCTCTTCTACATTAACAAACCTCTGAGCTCGTCGAATGAACTCGGTTAAGGACCTTACGTGCTTCCTCTACATGTCCTCCTATAGAGGACTTCCAGGCATTACTCCGGCTCGGACAATCATTAAATGGCCACTGTTGTCTACGTCACAAGCTCGGGCGACTTCAAAATTAAACCTTGTTAGGTAACTTTTCAATGTTTCATTCGGCTGCTGTCGGACATTGGTCAAGGCAGATGCCTTGGGCCTAATTCTTACCATGGCTTTGAATTGCTTTTTGAAATCTCTAGACAATTGATCCCAAGAAGCGATCGAATGTCTCTTATACTTCTCAAACTAGTATTTTGCTGGCCCTGTGAGCGATGCTGGAAACAGCATGCATTTGAGCTCGTAGGCCACATTACTCACTCGCATGATTGTATTGAACGTACTCAAATGACTGTATGGATCGGAATTCCCATCAAATGGTGGGACATGAGGAATTCGGAATCCCTAAGGGAATGGGGTGCTGGAAATATGAGGGGAAAAGGGCTCGAGTTCTTCATCAAACTCTTCGTCCCGATCCCGACCTCGTTCATTTTGTAAGAGCCTGAATGCTCTTTCCAATTGTTCAATCCTTTCTTGGACTGGATCCACGAGGAGTCTGACTTGAAATTGGTTATCGTTGATCACAACCCCAGTTTCACACCTCCCCACAGGGTCCTTGCATCCATTGAGATGGTCCCTCAGATCTGGATTCGAGGGGTTATCATTACCCCGATTATGGTTTAGGTGTTCTCGTAAATCTGGGTGATCCCTTTGATTCCCAGTATTTCTGCGTCCCTGGTCATACATACTAACTGATCTAGTGTCTCCCAAGCCTTCACTGACATGGCTCGTTGCACGGTTGTTTCGAGATGGGTTCCTTGCCGGTTGCCTCGTCTCAATAGTGTGAGACCGAGACATTTGGCTTCTCGTGGGTTGAGTACCTCTATGCCCCTTAGTGGTCTCCCCATTTCCACATCTTTGCCCAGCTCGCCTTTCCCTATCATCCTGAGTCGGTTGTGAGTTTCTCCGAGTTGGTGAGGGATACCTTATTGGCGATGGTGGGTGCCTTATGGGTTATGATGGATGTCATCCATTATGAGACCTAGAAGGCCCCGAGTTTGCTCGAACTGGTTCAGGAACGCTCTGCGTGTTACCAAGGTTTTGGGTCCGAGCCTCCGTGGGGGCTCAGTTATTCCCTATCCAGGCTGGTACCTCCGCAGTTGAGTTGGCAGGAGCTCTAGCCCGGTTGCTTCTCCAAGGCCTTGATGGAGCAGGCTATTCTGCTGGCGGCGGAGGTTGCTCCGTTCTCCGGGTGGCAGCATTTTTGCACGGTCGCCCACGAGGCCTGCGCGTGGGAACATGAACGTCCCATGGAGGTGGAGCTTGGGCCTCTGGCGGAGGTGGGGCCTGAGCCGCCTGCGCCTCAGCAGCCAGCCTGGCCAGCTCCTCATTACGTTTCTTGGCCTCTGCCAACTGCTTTCGCACTTGAAGATTTCCGAGCTCCACTATCGGGACATATCGTTCAGGATTACAATACATGTCCATGTCATCCCTAGGGGCCGGTGGTCCCTGAGAGTCACATGACCCACTCCTCTCATCAGGGTTCGAATTCGCCATAGGATGCTTTCCAGGGCGTCAGGGGTAGTCAGCTTCATCTAAAATTTCCTCCTCAAGAATGTTGGGATCATTCGGTGCCATTGTTGATTCAGGGAGGCTTTTTGACTAGACTCATACACGTACTGCTTAATGCTCTCAATGAAAGAACCAAACTATTGACGCCGTTTTTCATCAACTTAAATAGTAGAGCAATTAAACAAATGAAAAATGGAGCAAATGAATTTAAAGAGGAAGACAAGAATGTTTTTACGTGGTTCAGCAGTTAATTCTGCCTAGTCCACGAGTCTATGTTATGAAGACTTGGAGTTTTCTGGAAATTTTTCAGAGATGAATTCCCAGAGCTTTCTCTCCAGAAATCAGGAATCGGTCATTTACAAGTAGTGATTCCTTCTCTATTAATAGACAAGGTTACAGAGTTCATTCCCACATATTTTGGGAAGATATTCTGTATATCAATTGAAATAATGATATTAAATGCATTATCTCCTATATACACGGAAACATCCCATGAAGATCGGGAACAGATAACAAATTAAATGATATCCCTTAAATTAGGGGATTAAATAACAATAAACACGCTCACACGTAATGGGTTATTTAAGATGAATCATCAAATCCTCGAGATTGGCCATTAGCATTAACTCTGTCAGGCCTGGGGTTGTTGTTTTGTCCACCTTTCCTCTTGTTTCCAGCTTTCGAAGACGAAGCTTGGTTAGCTTCAGCCTTAGCTGGATCAGTAGTAGTAGTAGTAGTAGTAGTAGTAGTAGTAGTACTTGTCTTCTTTTCTCCTCCCTTACTTGGTCCACCCATGATAGACTCAAAAATCTGAAGCTCATTCATGAGCTGCGTCAGACCATAGTTGAGTTGATCACGAACGTGTGGGCACAATGCCACTTGAGCATTGACGGTGCCATCACGAACGTTCAGACACAATGCCATCTGAGCATTGACGGTGCCATCATGAACGTGCAGAGATGGTGCTCATTCTAGGGATCCCTCAGTCATGATGAACTCAGAGTTGTCACCAATAAACACTGTGTTGATGTTTTGCTTCAATTTAAGAAAGTTTTCTCTAGTGAGTTTCTCCATAGAAAGTTAAGAAAGGATGAGAATAAACACATCGATACTTAAAACTACCAATTATCAATAAAATAGAAATCAATAACATTTGTTCAATATAACTTCTATTCACACAAATTTCAAGAAATAGCACAACAAATACCAAAAATATGTAAGATATGAGAAAAAATACCCAAAACTATCATATCTCTATTTCCTTAGATTTTTAACTAATCTATGATATCCTTGTCCCGGTTGGCGAGAGTCAAAAATACCACTAGTTAAATAAAGTTGTAAACTTATTTAATAATGGACACCATTATTAACAACCTATTATTCGATCGAAATAAGAAAACAAAATCTCTTATTTTATGAGCTCGACCCATGGTTTCGATAATCAATAGATTTAGTCCTAGTAGTCACCGTAGGGGTGAGTCTAGTAGAATATGACCTATAATTATCTATCTTTCGAAATTTAATCTTGTCAAAATAACTAATGAACACCTTTCATAGGGGGACGAATCAAAGCGTCTCGAGGCCCCATTAAGCTATTAACCTTGTTAAACCAACAGTGGAGATCGAATATAATTCTTAAAATAAACTCATTCTAAAATAGTATTTTTATTATTAATTTTCGAAAATTAATGACTGGTTCTCCAAAATATTGTAAAATTAGAATTTTTAAAACCAAAGTCCTATAATTTCCTATTAATTATAAAGTGTCACATTGAAACAAATTCAATTAATTTAGAAATAATTTGTTGTTAATCAATATTTAGGTTTGACTAATATAATGAACCTGTACAATTAAGTCCAACTTAGGCAAATGAGCCTTAACAATTGGGCTTGCAAGGAGGAGAGCTGGGTCCAGTATGTCATTCCCACTACAAAGACCCCCATACTTCCATACAAGATCTAAAATATAGGAATTTAAACCTTCATTTTATTAATTGTTATTAATTGATTAGGCCCACTATAGTCATGCAAAGTAAATGAGCCTTCACAAGTGGAACCACCCACAAGAGAGGAATTTAAACTTTACATTTTCTAATGGGCCCAAATAAAACCTATCATTTTATGAATATTTTATTTGGCAAAATCCATATATCTGGCAAACATATGGGCCACTATATGCATCTAAACCCAATTACAAAAATACCACATATAGTGCAGACAGACGTGTTATAATTGGATGAGCCTAATCATGTTACTATATGTGCAAATCTATGAATTTATGCAAAAATACCACAATTTATTTCATTTGCAAAAATACCATAATTAATTTCTAGAATTTAACAAAAAAATTCAAATTAATTAAATTTTTACAAAAATATGTCAATTTAAATGAAATTGATCAAAATTAACAATACTTAATTTAAATTTCATTTGTCAACAATCAACTTGGTTTATGTTAATTTGTAAAAAAATATTAATTTAATTTAAATAGGATTTATCAATAATTAACCAAAGTTAATTTAAATCTTATTTATAAAAAAATATTAATTGGTTGAAAAAAATGATATTTTTCAAAATTTAACCAATTTAAAATTTTAAAATCAATATTTTAACTGCTTTTCAAAAAGATATATTGTGTTGTTATAACTATAAGCAAATATTTTAACAATTTAAAAAAATATATTAATAGTTATTAGAACCCTAAAATATCTTAAAACAGTTAAACAAATTCAAATATCCATGAAAAATATCTAACTAACAAATTTTAAATAATTTAAATATTAAAAACTATATAATAAACATATATTAATATTTTCAAATAAAGATTTAATAAAAATAACAAGTATTTAAAAGAAAATATCTTTAATATCTGATATCTTAATTATAATATTTTAATATATTAAAAGATTTAAAATTAAGTTAACCTATTTTTTAATTTGAATTTGAATCTTTGTAGACAATATCTAATGATTTAAATCTCAAACAATAAAAATATCTTATTTTAAAAAACATTTTTAAATGATAAAATTAATTTGATATTTTTGGCTTTGTTATAAATAATCAATTTCATATTTTATTTTCTTTAATAAAAAAAGTAAAAAAATTCTGGATGACTAGTACCTATGACGGGTACTGTTCACCTTGTGAAGGTGTGGCGCACGCACGAGGGGAGTTGGTGCGCGCGGTGGCTGGGTGGTGTGCTTGCTGGTGCGCCCGTGCAGGGGGGATGCATGCTGGTGCGCGCGCACGTTTGGGCAGCCACGCCAATTTTTCCGATTTTTTTTGTGCAATTTTCAAACAAAAAATATTTTCTAATTAATTTACCATGTTTTACAAAAAAAAAAAAGCATTTACAAAAATTAATGGCATAGAAAACACAACAAAATAACCTAAAAATTGCAAATAATCACATAGAATTCAATATGCTACATAAAAACATGAAATCCATCTAATTACTCAAACACATCAAATTAACATGTTCATGTATGAAAATAAATGTTACCAAAGGCTCTGAGGCCAGTTGTTGGGAAAACTTATACAGGATCTTGTTTATTTTCATGTAGATCTTATATTAAACAAATTAATATAAGAAAACCTAAAACATGTTTCTAAAATTTAATTCAAACAGAAATAATGATAAGAACACTTACATTATACGCAGTGGAATGATAGAGTCATTCCTTCAGTTTCTCTAACCCATGTATCCTTTCTATCACAAAGTATTACCAAGAAACTGAACCAATCTTCAATTTTCTTCATAGCCTTCCAAAGTGTCCTTAGAATCACCTAGACTAGGGTGAGCAATTCTCAAACATGAGATAGATATAGAGAGAAGAAGAGAAAAGAATAACGAGGCTTCGAAAATGACTTATGTTTGTAGAGAGAATCTAAAACTTAGTAGATCTTCTGTGTTTGTCATCTATTTTCAACTCTTACTACGCATTCCATTTATAGACTCAATTAAGTCATTTATTTTAATTAAAAAATTAATAAAATAATAGCCAATTAACAGCCCTAGGTCGAAATTCTCATGGGCTTTAGGCCCATGAAATTTCCCATTTAATTATAAGCCCATTGGACTTACAATTAAGGCTTGTATTATTTTCTATTGATAAATTTAGTTAAATAATTATTTAAATCCTTTATCAAATTAATTATTTTTGATTTGAACCTTGATTTAAATTTTTTTATTAATTTAGACACCAATTTATCTTAATTAATAAGTCTGCCCTAATTTCTCTTTTCTTCTCTAAATTGTATAACTTTGTGAAACTATCCAAAATTGAACTGGTCAACATTGATTAAGCAATTAATTGAGACTATCTAGATGATTTTATCCAAGGTACAGTGGGGACCATGGGCCTAAGAAATCAAGCTCCAATAAATTATCATAAATTTAACAAATAAATTTACTAACTTCTTAAATTCTTGTGACTCCATTAAAGACTCGGAATTGCACTCTTGAATTCATAGAACGCCCTATAACAAATATAGATACGTTATTTATTATCCATTGTTACAACCATAATTGTCACTCAATTCTCTTTATACAGTCTACAATGATATGAGACTAAATTACCATTTTACCCCTCATTGTATTTTATCCTTAAAACACGTAGTTCCTTGTAAATAATATTTCAGTAAACTAATATTAATTACTGAAATAAGATCTCTATCATTTAGCACCTTGAACCAAACTAAAAAGAAACCATCATTTCACTTCTTCATCAGAAGCTATAGATGTTCATATCTATGATTAACACTCCCACTTATTTATACTATCGAGTTCCCAAGATGTAAGTATGGGCTAGTTCGTAGGGTAAGCTGGTAATGATCAAGTCAACTCAAATAATACAATCAGTTAGAATACTAACCACTAAGAATGGAGATTGAATTGACCTATGGTCAACTATATGATATTGATTAGAATAGATAATAGCGGTATGTTTACTTATCCTATCAACTGTCAATATCGGTCCAGCCCGATGTAACAAATACATTCGATCTTACCTACTTTGCTAATGCTTTGGAAAGAACATAACACTGTGATGTGTAAGTAGATCATATCATAGATTGGCAAGTCAGTGTAAATCCTGTGCACTGACTAATCTTCAGACTAACTTATTTTGAACATATAATCATATTTATATTCCACTGTGATTACGTCACTATAAATATGATTAGCTATATGCTCGGGATTTAATAGAAGTTTATATTAAACAAATAATCATGAAAATAAAACATGCGAGCAAAGTGAGTGACCAAGTCAAAAAATGATTTCTATTCTTTTATTGATAATAAAGTTTGATTACAAAGAAATTGGGTTTTAATTAGGGCATAAAACCCCAACATATGTATCAAAGTATTCCATATATATGAAAGTATATACAATGATTGGGATATATCATTCAAAAAATAATATTCATATACTCGAGGAAAAATGTGACTAAGTTTCTAATAAAAATCTACTAAATTAACCATTGTTTAGAGACAAAAAAAGGCTATTAACTAATCTATGTCAATTGTTTAGAGACAAAAAATAAGTTAGCTAGTGTTGACGGTGAGAACTCGTCAACGAAGCTATGGTCGGAAAATCCAAAGATAAGTACGAACACTATCAACGATGACTATTTGACATTTGGGAAAATAATTGGTGATTAGTTGGGTGGCGTGATGTGAGTGGTAATTATTAGGGACACTCGAGGAATTAACGGGAATTGGGAACAATGACCAAAATGCCCTTAGAGTGATTAATGGATGGGTTATATTTGGGAAGGCAATATGGTCTTTTGGTGTTTTAAAAGGGATAGGTATTAATCTTCCTGTTTAGAGTTAGTGGAAGCTGTAGAATGAATTAGAAGTTGAAGGAAAGAAGCAAAAGGAAAGAAAGAAGAAAAAACAGAACATCTAACTCACCCCTTTCTTCCCCTCTCGGTTTGCTCTATTCCTCACCATTTCTTGTGAGTTTTGGAGCTAGAATCTCAAGGAAGGTCTAGGAAAAGTCTTGAGACTTTGATCCTTGAAGTGGCTAGAGGTTCAGCTGTAGTTAATACTCAATTAAGGTAAAGTTTAAAGGTTGTTCTTGAGTTTCTGAGTTTTGTTGGTATTGATTTCTAAACTTGAACTTTGGATGGAAATTAAGGGAATTGAGCTCTAAGAATTGAGGAGCTAAAGGATGGAAGGGCACTAAGGGCAACCTAGGGTTGAATTTCCCATTAAAGTTAAGAATTTCTGAGCTTGGTCATCTGAGTTGCTGGGTTGATTATGGTTTTCTGATGAGTTCTTGAGTTTTGAGTTCAATTCTTGTTTTCTTTGTTTGATGGTGCATGTGGCTAAGTTTTATGTTGTTGGGAAATGTGGGATGAGATGTAGATAATGGCAGGCTCAATTTGCTGTGTGGTTGAGGTTTGGAGGGGTTTTATGGAGGTTTGGCTCAGGGAAATTCGAAGGAGAAACTCAGAGTGCTGAAGGTGCTATAAGTAGCGCTGTAGCACTAGCTTTAGGGCGCTACAACGCTAGGCTTGGGTTTTCTGGGGGATTTTTCTTCTGTTTGTAGAGCTGTATCACCCACCTTGTGGCGCTGTAGCGCTACCCTACCTTTAGAGTTGGGTTTTTGGGTATTTTCTTAGGGTTTTTGTCCGGGGGCTCAGGGTTTGATTCCACCACCCCGTTTGGTGGAATTAGGGCTTCCCGAGGGATCGGGATTGGTCCCAGGTTAGGTTACGAAATTGAAGTTTAGTGATGGTTCTAATTTGGCTGTGACTAGGTGTATGCTAGGGCTTGGACAGGATCGTGCTTGAAGGTCAATTTCACTAATCAAAGCTATTGAAATCTAAGGTAAGAAACTGCACCTAGTTATGTGATTATGTTGGGACTAAGAGCTCCCTATATTTGTATGAAATGTCATGAGGTGGTATTATGCCATGGGGACATGTGATAAACGACCTAAGAGTGCCGGAATCAATATTTGCGTACAGGGCACGGCTCGGCCACTGGTAGCTGAGGTTAAATACATAATCTTGAGCTCGGCCTAATCAAGCCGGAGTCAGTGGGATAATTAGAGGGTGTGGCCTAAGTGCGCCGACCATAGATTTTGGCGTGATATGTTTAATGTTGTTTAAACTGATGATTGTGATGAGTTTGTTATCTGAGTAATTATTATTGGCTTGTAGTTTGATATCACTGTTTATGTGAGCTGTATGACTTGTTGTTTATCTAATTGATGATTCGTAAGTTATCTGCTTGTTGGTTGTCGCTTGTGCTATGCATTATAGTTTTCTTGCTTGGCCTTGGCTCACGGGTGCTACGTGGTGTAGGTAAAGGCAAGGGCAAGGTGGACCAGTCTTAAGTTGGAGAGCTTTAAGGCTGAATGCACATAGTCAGCTGATCGGCCACCACGACCGAGGAGTGATATAGGACAGGAGAAGCCTAAATGTTTGTTTTGCCCTTTGAGTGGCCAGTACTTGTTTGCAACCTGGAATTTTTGTAAACTGTCTTTTAAACTCTATTTCTTTTGGGATCCCATGTACAAAATGTTTATCTAAATGAAATGTATCTTTTATGACCAAAATCTTTTAACCCTAGTTCAATTATAGTTTCAGTAACACGTTTCTAACTAAATGACTTGATTAGCAAGTCTTGCACCTTTATAAACACACAATGTAACGGTCTTGGCTATCAAGGGCGTTATAGTTATACTTTCTTTATGAGTTCTTGGAGAAAACTAGAGATTCTTGAAAGCGAGAGAGAGAGAGAGATTTGAGAGAGTGATCAAGTCTTCCAAAACTATATTAAGACCCTTTTATAGTGTAGGCATTGTCATTAGGTCTAACCAATAAGATTAGAGCTAAAGAACTTGTCATTTGGATCTTAAAACATGTGTTTGTACAAACATGTTAGGCGACGCATCGCTTGCTAGGGATTTTGAGCCCCTTTGCATCTAGGTGATGCAACGCCTCCAAAGAGGCGACACATCGCCTCATCGTCTGACTTGTGACCCTTCCAATAGGTCTAAAATTGCTCTAAATGTTACCAAACTTTTTGGGGATCCTTAGATACTTCCATGTATCACTTTGGACCCCAAAACTCAATTTTTAAGTGCCTACAATTGACACTTAAATTCACATCTACACTT
Organism: Humulus lupulus; assembly: GCF_963169125.1. NCBI lineage: Eukaryota > Viridiplantae > Streptophyta > Magnoliopsida > Rosales > Cannabaceae > Humulus > Humulus lupulus. The sequence goes on along the minus strand of NC_084796.1, from coordinate 53,800,796 downwards.
TGTGAAATTCACTAAGTGTTTTATACTTAACTTGTATAACAACACTTATCCTACGTATTTAATCAATCATAACATTTCCCCACTTGGTTAAATACAAGTCTCAACCTCTAGCTCAAATAGTTTTGGTGCCCAAAGTAAAGTGCCTTTCGACTTGAACTTTACTTTAGTGAAAATATCACAAAGCCTTATCGAAATCATTGGTAGCTTAAAATCTTGAACCAAGTATTCCTTGTGATAAAACTGGTGATACCTCACTCACCTGATCTTTTCTTTTATTTTCCCACTTTCTCGCTTAGCACTCATATGACCATGTGCTCATCCTTTCATGAACTTTCCAGGGACAAAATCCAACTCTCATGAGAGGCAGCACCACCTCTAAGTTCACATAGGTGAAGTTCTTACAATATCTTTTCTACCTTTAGAGACGCTTGTTGCACTCAACTGAACTTAATTAAAAGCCCTAGGCTTAATTTGTAACGCCCTACTTTCCTGTAGAGTCCCAGAACTTTACTTAGCCAGTTAGATATTAGTAGTAGTAGTAGCTAATAGTAGTTATAGTATGATAGTTACTTTGGTTTTTGGTTCAAGCCGGGACTTAGTTGAACATTCGTAGCAACACTTATAGATATTATAAGTTTAGCCTATAGTTTAAGAATATTAATTATAACATAAGGTTTGATTAATATAGATGATTATAAAGATGTCATTTATTATAATATAAGGTTTAGATATAATTAATAAGATCATGACACTTGTCGTGTGCATGTTTATCTAAGGATTTAATTATAGTTTAAATAAAAGAAAGTTATAGAAACTCTAGAATCTTCCTAGACCAATAAGAGCATGACACTTGTCACAATCTTGTTTATTTGAGGATTTAAACATTTTAGGTGGATAATTCAAAAATAGAAGTTTCTAGAAGCTCTAGACCCTTCCAGAACTTCTGGAATCTCTTATTACTCTGGCACACCAGATTAATTAATTCAAATTATGCTCAAAAAGTGCAATTACGTGTTTAATATATTCACGAATGCCGATATATCATAGCATAGTAGCCGATATATCGCCTACGGAAGATACGAAAAATATGTATATTTTGCACGAATGATCGAACCAGCCTCAGGAATACTGGGAGAGGCGATATATTGCCTATAGGGGGCGATATATCAGCCCCACCTATGTATTTTTAAAAGTTAAGTTTTTCAATTTTAAAAATAGCCTTAACCTCTTGACTTGCCTCTGACGTTTTTGACCGAGTCTTAAGCACCTGTTGAACGAATATTCAAATATTTTTCAATTAATATTAATTATTTTATTCAAGCTAAAAGGAGGTAGTTTCTCTCCTTGAACTCTATAAATAAGACCTAGTACCCAGCCATTTCTCTCATTCTTCAAGCTGTGTTCAGAGCCTTCAAGCTACTAGGATTACTATAGAGTGATAAACACTTGTGTTGGGATAAAAGCTTTATCATCTTAAGCTTTATAAACACTTGGGAAGTAAGATATAGAGTGTGTTTTCAATATCGAGGTGTAGATCGGTTTAATACATTCAAATGTATTCCTATTCTTAAGTTCATTTATGTATGGTTCTTTAGTTTCTTTACTCAAATCCTAACTCGTTGTTTCCATTCTTGGTTAGGTATTTAAGTTCTTTGAACTTAAGGTTTCTATTCGGTAAGCTTCTTCTTGGTGGTTTAGTTCTCTTCTTTATCATCTCTTTTCTTTAGAAATACTCACGTTCTTATCGTTGGTTTTAGGAGTGTTCCAAATCCTGTCCTTGTTCTCAAATATCCCGGTATTGGTAAGGAAAATAGGATAGATTTTGTATGCTTTTATGTTTTGATATGTTTATGCTATATGTATGATATGTTTTTAAGTTGTTTTAGTATATGATTTGTTTAAATAATAATCACATAATTTGTTTAGATAACAAACATATAACTTGTTTAGATAACATGTCCCAATAATATATTCCTTGGGCATATGATTGTTTAGATAATGAGCCCCATAAATTTATATGACTTGTTTAGATAACTAAACCCCGTAAATTTATGGGCATATGATTGCTTAGCTAGAAAGTCCCAAGAAGTATGATGGCCATTATAATGCATGTTTTATAGCCATATGTTTTGTAGTCTTATGTTTATGCTTTATGCTATATGTGCTAGTAGATTTTCCTTGCTGGGCATTAGGCTCACTCCTTTATTTTTAATGTATGCAGGAAAATAGATATGGGCGGAAGGATTCGTAGTTGCTTGGTTTGTGTATTAAGGATGGAGGGATTCGATGGACTGCGTTACCATTCAAGGACGACATTATTTTTATTTAGTCTCTTTAAATTATGTTTTTATGTATTTTCCGCATTTAGCCTTGTAAACAATTTCCTTTAGTTTAAAGTTATGTTTTATTTTAAAACAATGGGATCCCATACTGCACATTTTTGTATTTCAATATTTACCTTGGAATCTTTAATAAAGTTGTGAATATTTCTTATGTATGTTTTCTCAAAAGTAGTAGCCAAGTCTTGTAGTTTTTAATGGTCCAAGGTCTTAGAATTAGTTGGGTCATTACAGTTGGTATCGGAGAAACGATTCATTGCATGAAGTTCTCCTTGATACACACACTCAAGCTCCGAATTTAACCGCCAATGTAAGTGTTTATGTTATAGTTATTATGTTTATATGTACTGCTAACATTTTAGCCTTATGTTTTCAGTTAAGAATCAATGGAGCATTAACTTGTGAGGATATCCAAGCCATTAAGGCCTTGAAAATAATTAGAGAGCCAAGGAATTCTTTAGGAGTGCTAGAAAGAATCACTCAGAGACAACTCTTATCCCACAGGGAGATAGGTCACCTCCAAGCAACTAAGCAAATCATGATGAGAGCTACGGAGCAATATGTTTTAGTGATTATACTTTTTAAAGATTATCCTACTATAATTGCAACCTTAGAAGATATATGGGAGACGATAGATGATGACGATGAGTTACCGGTAGCTATGAGATATTATTTTCTCATACTTAGGTTCACCTTTAAGATGGAATTCCAATTCACAAATGAGCAAAAACATAGAATTTTTACGAATCTTCCTCGAGGACATTTTGAGGCTCAAGATAATGATGACTATGAGGAGATAGATGATGATATGTTAGATGAAGGATCAGATATAGAAGATCCCGATTTTTAGAATACATTCTTTTTTTTATTTTATTTATTTGCATTTATGATTGTAAATAGTGAAAACCTTTTTCCAAATAAATATCATTGTTATTTTGATTACATGTATGAGTTTAATTTTTCTTTTGCAATCATAATAAATAATGACTAAGTTTGGTGAGGGTGGATACAAATCAGTGGACCGGGTTCCATATTGAGAGTTAGGGGGCCAAAGTAGTGGGAACGATTTTATTGATCTCAACCCTCCCTCAATATGGTTAACTTTGGAACAACGACGAGTTTCGAGCATGAGAATTAAGTCATATAGGATGATTAGAAACAGACTTAGAAAATAATAAAGATGGCTTATTTTTCTAAGTATAGAAACACACCCTAATGATAAAAAAAAGGCTTATATAATTTTTCATAAGAAATCATAATTAATAGGTCTGAGCTATGTTTACTTAGATTAAGTTTTTGCCTTGGAGCCTATTAGGGTAAAGTTCTAACATGTTTTTCTCAAATGTTAGAACTCTGCTGAAGATGTCGCTTAGAAGGTCTGTTCGCACCAATGTCAATGCCTCCAATGCTGCTCCTGAGAGCAATGAAGCCCCTCCGGTTCGCAGAAGGGGAGTGCGTGCTACTGCTAACCGAAAAGCGCCGCCACCGCCGGTTGACAACACTATGGAAATTGCCAGACTACGACAACAAGTTGAGGAATTACTGCAGCAACATCGACAACAGGCTCAACCTCAGACTCAGCCTCTGCTGCAACCACAATCTCATCAAATGGCTCCAGCACCCCATCAAGTACGTCCTTATGGGGGATGGCTAATGGCGAACTATGCGCCATACCCAGCTCAGCACATGGGTCCAATTTATGAGCGGCTTCATAAGTAACATGCTCGAACTTTGAAGGGACAATAGACCCCTTCGAGGCGGAAGAATGGCTCAGAAATGTGGAGCCAATCCTAACGCACATGAATCTCGGCAATGCGGACCGTATATCCTGCGTTTCGTCTTTGCTCAAGAAAGATGCTAGAATATGGTGGGACTTTGTTCAGCAGGCTCACGATGTCGCCACCATGACTTGGACCAGATTTGTGGAGCTGTTCCACAAAAAGTACTACAATTCTGCAGTCATCGCTTCAAGGGTCGAGGAGTTCGCTGGTCTGAAGGAAGGGAGTTTATCAGTAGCAGAGTATGCTCGGTAGTTTGACCGATTAGCCAAGTTTGCACCAGAAATGGTTCCAACTGACTTTCTGAGGGTGACCAAGTTTGTTAGAGGAGTTCGACCAAAGATTGAGCTGGGGGTTAAGCTAGCAAACCTGGGAAATACTACCTATGCCGATGTTCTAGAAATGACAATAGAAGTAGAAAGGCTTCAGGAAAACATTAGTAAAGAGGAGGCCAGTAAGCCTGAGCCAAAATAGCCAAGTCAACCTCAGAATGGTCAGAACAACAACAACAGCAGCAATCAGTCCAGCAACAATAATGGTCAGAAAAGAAAGCATCCTGGCAACAAGCAGTCTGGCAACGATAAAAGGGCACGGACAAACAATGGAGGTTATAGGCCGGGTTATGTAGAATACCCGCAATGTGCTAAGTTCCAAAAGAAACATCCTGGTGACTGTCGTGCAAACACCAAGGGATGCTTCAACTGTGGTCAAGAAGGTCACCAAAAGAGCCAGTGTCCCCAGCTCAAGTCAGAGGGAAAAACGGAAGACAAGATGGTTCCTGCCAGGGTTTTTGCCTTAACCCAAGGAGAAGCTGACGCTAGCAATAAAGTAGTTACAGATCAGGTTTCTATCCTCAATAATGTATGTTCTGTATTATTTGATTCGGGAGCCACTCACTCGTATATCTCGTTAGGAGTGATAGAGAAATTAGACAAACCTTATGAAAGATTTAGAACTAGGTTTGTAACAGAGTTTCCTTCAGGCGAAGTAGTCCTATCATCACGGATAGTACAAGGTGTACTGATCAAGATTGAGGATGTAGAACTAGAAGGAGACCTGATAGAACTGGAGATCAAAGACTTTGATGTGATACTAGGCATGGACTGGATAGAAAGGCATGGCACAACCATCGACTACAGACGTAAACAAGTGATATTCGAGACTCCTGACGGCCAGAGACTATGCATCATAGGACAAGTTTCAGGATTACACACAGCGCTTATTTCATCTCTCAAAGCTCAGAGGATGATAGAAAAAGGATGTCAAGCATTCTTAGCCAGCGTCACAGATGTGGTAAAGGAAACACCACTTAAGGTTGGAAACATTCACATTGTAAAGGAATTCCCAGAAGTATTTCCCGACGACTTACCAGGGTTGCCGCCGATTCGGGAAATTGACTTCATAATTGAATTAGTACTGGGCACCGAGCCTATCTCCAAGGCACCATACCGAATAGCACCTACCGAACTCAAGGAGTGAAAGATGCAGCTACAAGAACTCCTAGACTTGTGTTTCATTAGAGCAAGCCATTCACCATGGAGAGCACCTGTTCTATTTGTGAAGAAAAAGGACGGAAGCATGCGGATGTGCATAGATTACCGCGAGCTGAATAAGGTGACGATTAAGAATAAGTACCCGCTACCCCAGATTGACGACTTGTTTGATCAACTCTGAGGTGCAACCGTGTTCTCAAAGATCGATTTACGGTCCGGGTGTCATCAGCTCAAGGTACGAAAAGAGGATATTCCTAAGACAGATTTTAGAACTCGTTATGGGCATTACGAGTTTCTAGTTATGTCTTTTGGTCTTACCAATGCTCCAGCCGCGTTTATGGATTTAATGAATAGGGTCTTTAAGGACTACTTGGATAAATACGTCGTAGTGTTCATCGACAATATCTTGGTGTACTCATAGGACGAAGTCGAGCACGAGAAACATTTAAGGTTGTTCTTGTTACGACTAAAGGAACATCAACTTTACGCTAAGTTCAAGAAGTGAAAATTTTGGCTTTCACAAGTAGCATTCCTCGAGCACATTGTATCCAAGGATGGAGTTGCAGTAGACCCATCTAAGTTAGAGGCTGTGTAGGATTGGCGAAGAACAAATAACACATCAGAGATAAGAAGCTTTCTAGGATTAGCAAGTTATTATTGGAGGTTCGTAGATGGATTTTCTAAGATAGCTACTTCGCTCACCAACCTGACCTGGAAGCAACAAAGGTTCAACTGGACGGATAAGTGTGAAGAGAGCTTCCAGTTGCTTAAAGATAAGCTGTGCTCAGCACCAGTACTTTGTATACCGACACCCAACGACAATTTTGTAGTCTATTGCGATGTGTCGAAGCAAGGGTTGGGTTGTGGCTAATGCAGAATGATAAGGTGAAAGCCTACGCCTCAAGGCAGCTGAAGAAATACGAGAAATGCTATCCAACACACGATATGGAGTTGGCAGCGGTGGTCTTTGCGTTAAAAATATGGCGCCACTATCTTTATGGAGAACGGTGTGAGATTTATATGGACCACAAATGCTTAAAGTATTTATTCACTCAGAAGGAGATTAACATGAGGCAGCGCAAATGGTTAGAAATAGTAAAGGATTATGACTGCGAAATCCTATACCGCCCGAGAAAGGCAAACATAGTTGTTGATGCGCTAAGTTGGAAGAGTTATGGAAGTCTAGCAGCACTAGCTGGAATAGAAAAGCCACTACAGCAGGAGCTGATCAGTGCCGGTATAGAAGTAGTCATCAGTAAGCTGGCTAACTTGTCTATCCAGTCAAGTCTGTTAGAAGAAAAATGGATTGGGCAAGAGCATGATGACACATTAGTAGTACATATGGATGCAGTTAAAGAAGGCAAGGCCACCGATTTCTCAATATCAGGACAAGGGTTATTGAGATATAAGGATCGGGTATGCGTGCCGAATGATCAAAGGATTAAGATGAAGATTTTAGAAGAAGCGCACAATACCCCATACTCAGTTCACCCAGGGTCGACCAAGATGACTCACAACATTAAGGCAATATATTGGTGACTAGGAATGAAGAAGGATATAACAAAATTTGTGTCTAAATGTTAGTATGCCAGCAAGTGAAAGCAGAACATCAGTGACCTGCAGGCTTATTACAACCACTTAGCATTCCAGAATGGAAATGGGACGATATAGCCATGGATTTCGTGACGGTTTGCCACGAACAAGAAGCAGCATGATTTGGCTTGGGTAGTAATAGATAGACTAACCAAGTCAGCCCATTTCCTGCCTGTTAGGACTTCATAAACAGCAGATCAATACGCAGACATTTATGTCAAAAAAATAGTACTACTTCATGGAATCCCTAAGACAATAGTATCCGATAGAGGATCAGTGTTTACATCAAGATTTTGGGGAAGCTTACAGCAAGCCATGGGTACCAAGTTAAGTCTTAGTACAACATTTCATCCTCAGACAGACGGTCAGTCCGAGCATACCATACATATTTTAGAAGATATGTTGCGTGCTTGTGTACTTGATTTCGGAGGATCATGGAATAAGTATTTTCCGCTGATAGAATTCTCCTACAACAATAGCTACCAGTCAACGATCTAGATGGCGCCTTATGAGTTACTTTATGGAAGAAGGTGCCGATCGCTGTTACATTGGGATGAGGTAGGCAAAAGGCAACTTCTTGGTCCCGAAGCTGTTAGAAAAGCCCAGGAAGCAGTAGTGCTGATTAGAAAGCATATGCTCGCTGCTCAAAGCCGTCAGAAAAGTTATACAGATGCCAAGCGACGTGATGTGGAATTCAAAGTCAAAGATCATGTCTTCCTAAAGATATCTCCTATGAAAGGTGTGAAGCAGTTTGGGAAGAAAAGCAAGCTTAGTCCCCGGTTTATAGGTCCTTTTGAGAAATTGGACAAAGTGGGAGCAGTTGCATATAGATTATCCTTACCGCCAGCTCTAGCAGATAGCCACAATGTGTTCCCATCTCGATGCTACAAAAGTATGTGTTAGACCCATCTCATGTCCTTAAGTATGATACAATAGCACTCCAGAAAGACTTGAGTTACGAGCAACGACCGATTAGCATCCTAGGCAGAGGGATGAAGCAGTTACGGTCCAAGAGTATTCTCATAGTCAAAGTCCTATGGAGTAATTGTTCTGAACGGGAGGCAACGTGGGAGTTGGAGGAGGACATGTTAGCCTGGTATCCAGAATTTTTTGGTAAGTAAATTTCGAGGACGAAATTATTTTTAGTATGGGAGAATTGTAGAGTCCCAGAACTTTACTTAGCTAGTTAGATAGTAGTAGAAGTTGCTAGTAGTAGTTATAGTAGTAGTAGTAGCTAATAGTAGTTATAGTATGATAGTTACTGTGGTTTTTGGTTCAAGCCGGGACTTAGTTGAACACTTGTTGCAACACTTATAGATTTTATAAGTTTAACCTATAATTTAAGAATATTAATTATAACATAAGGTTTGATTAATATAGATGATTATAAAGATGTCATTTATTATAATATAAGGTTTAGATAGAATTAATAAGATCATGACACTTGTCGTGTGCATGTTTATTTAATGATTTAATTATAGTTTAAATAAAAGAAAGTTATAGAAACTCTAGAATCTTCCTAGATCAATAAGAGCATGACACTTGTCACAATCTTGTTTATTTGAGGATTTAAACATTTTAGGTGGATAATTCAAAAATAGAAGTTTCTAGAAGCTCTAGACCCTTCCAGAACTTCTGGAATCTCGTATTACTCTGGCACACCAGATTAATCAATTCAAATTATGCTCAAAAAGTGCAATTGCGTGTTTAATATATTCATGAATGCCGATATATCACAGCATAGGAGCCGATATATCACCTACGGAAGATACAAAAAATACGTAGATTTTGCACGAATGATCGAACGAGCCTCAGGAATACTAGGAGAGGCGATATATTGCCTATAGGGTGCGATATATCAGCCCCACCTATGTATTTTTAAAAGTTAAGTTTTTCAATTTTAAAAATAGCCTTAACCTCTTGACTTGCCTCTGAACGTTTTTGACCAAGTCTTAAGCACCTGTTGAACAAATATTCAAATATTTTTCAATTAATATTCATTATTTTATTCAAGCTAAAAGGAGGTAGTTTCTCTCCTTGAACTCTATAAATAGGACCTAGTACCCAGCCATTTCTCTCATTCTTCAAGCTGTGTTCAGAGCCTTCAAGCTGCTAGGATTGCTATAGAGTGATAAACACTTGTGTTGGGATAAAAGCTTTATCATCTTAAGTTTTATAAACACTTGGGAAGTAAGATATAGAGTGTGTTTTCAATATCGAGGTGTAGATCAATTCTAATACATTCAAATGTATTCATATTCTTAAGTTCATTTATCTATGGTTCTTTAGTTTCTTTACTCAAATACTAACTTGTTGTTTCCATTCTTGGTTAGGTATTTAAGTTCTTTGAACTTAAGGTTTCTATTCGGTAAGCTTCTTCTTGGTGGTTTAGTTCTCTTCTTTATCATCTCTTTTCTTTAGAAATACTCACATTCTTATCGTTGGTTATAGGAGTGTTCCAAATCCCATCCTTGTTCTCAAATATCCCAGTATTGGTAAGGAAAATAGGATAGATTTTGTATGCTTTTATGTTTTGATATGTTTATGCTATATGTATGATATGTTTTTAAGTTGTTTTAGTATATGATTTGTTTAAATAACAATCACGTAATTTGTTTAGATAACAAACATATAACTTGTTTAGTTAACAAGTCCCAATAATATATTCCTTGGGCATATGATTGTTTAGATAACGAGCCCCATAAATTTATATGACTTGTTTAGATAACTAAACCCCGTAAATTTATGGGCATATGATTGCTTAGCTAGAAAGTCCCAAGAGTATGATGGCCATTATAATGCATGTTTTATAGCCATATGTTTTGTAGTCTTATGTTTATGCTTTATGCTATATGTGCTAGTAGATTTTCCTTGCTGGGCATTAGGCTCACTCCTTTATTTTTAATGTATGCAGGAAAATATATATGGGCGGAAGGATTCGTAGTAGCTTGGTTTGTGTATTAAGGATGGAGGGATTCGATGGACTGCGTTACCATTCAAGGACGACGTTATTTTTATTTAGTCTCTTTAAATTATGTTTTTATGTATGTTCCTCATTTAGCCTTGTAAACAATTTCCTTTAGTTTAAAGTTATGTTTTATTTTAAAACTATGGGATCCCATACCGATCATTTTTGTATTTCAATATTTACTTTGGAATCTTTAATAAAGTTGTGAATATTTCTTATGTGTGTTTTCTCAAAAATAGTAGCCAAGGCTAGTAGTTTTTAATGGTCCAAGGTCCTAGAATTAGTTGAGTCATTACATTTCCTAGAGCCATTACCACTTGATTTTCAAATGTGTAGATGACTCGCTAATCGAGGTGTTAGACACAAAAGTGCAATTAAATTAAAACAAAGACTTATTTAATAAAACTTTCAAATTAAAATATTTGTACTTCCATTAAGATCGTAAAATAGTTACATTGGGATTCCAAAATATTGTTTAAAATGTATTTACCATTCAAAGTTATTATATAGTCGACCTAGGCAACAAAATCATATATTTATAAAGTGTTCCTCAAAACTATCCCAGCCGTGGCGGCCAGGTGGGCCAAAAATGTACGCACTACTCCATGCCCTCCAACTCATACTTGGTTGGCTCTTCCATTGCCCTTACCGTTACCATAGAGCACCCGTGAGCCAAGGCCCAGCAAGAAAACTACACAAACATAGCATATAACAACTCATTTTAGTAAATACATTACTAAACAAATATAATTAACAATTGACAACAGTGGCCTACGCTGATCAAGGCGCGTTACTAGGCTCCAGGTTCACGGTCCTAATCAAGCGGGTGAGTACGAAACCCTTGGATGGCCATGCCATGGAGGCCTGCATTCATCTTGCTTAATGTCGATCTTGACCCTTGTTGATCCCAGCCTTTGTCGATCCCGACATTTGCTGATCTCACCCTTTGCCGTTCCCGGCCTTTGCCGATCCGTCACAAACACATACATGACATAAAAATTACAAATATTCACACGTAACAATATGCACAGATAATCGGGCCATGGCCTGCTCTACAGGCGCAAACAATTTTCTTACATGAGTCCCGAGCTGACAGTACAAGGCGATCCCGAGCACGATCCCTAATCTCGAGCATTAGTGGTAAAACCTAATCACAATGTAATAATAGTAAATAACTGTAATGCCTTACTACCTTAGATTCATTACCATGTGGTTTTAAAATGTGCTATTTGCTCGCTAGTCAAGGTTTTAGACCAAAAAGTGTGATTAAATTAAAATAAAGACTCGTTTAATGGAATTTAAATATAAAATGTTGGACATTCATCTAAATCATAAAAATGTTACATTGGGATCTCAAAATATTGGTTTAAAACATATTTACAACTCAAAAGACTTTATACGGTCAACCTAGGCAACAAAATCAGTCATTTATAACACGTTCCTCAAAACCACCCGAGCCGTGGCGGCCAGGTAGGCAAAACATGTACGTGCCACTCCATGCCTTCCAACTCATGCTTGGCCGACCTATCCTTTGCCCTTACTTGCACCATATAGCACCCATGAGCCAAGGCCCAGCAAGAAAACTTCACGACACAACATATAATAAGTTATTTTAAAAAATTCATATCTAACCAAACACAACAAAAAACCTACACATTTCTATCAGAATGCACAACAGCACAAAAACATAGTAGGACAACAACATAGCAGCACAACAACAACCTCCACTGTTCAGGGTGTGTTACTAGGCACCAAGTCCACAGTCTTAACCGAGCGGGTGAGAACCACACCCTTAGAGGGTCTCGCCCTAGAGGCCTGCATTCAACATGCTTAATGTAGATCTCGAACTTCGCTGCTCCTGGCCTTTGTCGTTCCCTCACAAACACATGTATGGCGTAATAGTTACAAACAATACACATAACATCAAGCACAATATAGCTCTACAGGCACTTATAGTTTTCTTAACTTTTGTCCAAGCACAGGTTAGGAATGAACGGACCTCGAGCATGATCCTATCTCGAGCCCTAGCGGTAAGCAAGTCACAACCATAAATAATAACCTCATTAAGATTTGATCCCTAAAAAAAAACTCTGGGACCACTCCCGTGCTCTCAGGTCTTCCAATCCCACCCAACGGGGTGGTGGAACCATGCCTCGAGCCTCCAAGTCCTCCCAAGCTCTAAAAATTGGTTTTGCTAAGACTGGTACAACGTTGGGGCACCCAAGGGTAGCACTGAGGTGCTAATCTAATTTGTCAAGTCACCATTTTTCACAGCCGCTCGTCTCACCTGCAATCTGAAGTGATCCACCCTTACGGTCCATAACTATACTCCTTCATGCTAACTCTAGGATGGCCTAACGTAATAATAGTCTTTCTGGCTTCTAATTATCATCTCTCACTTACTAACAGATTAGGCAGTGCACTTCCCAGTATACAAATTTTAGGCCTTAACACCTGTTCATCCCTCCTGGATACAACAATTATAAGAGGTAGCCTAAGTCTCATCCTGAACCTACCCCTCGATGCCAACATCCATCGGATCACTCATCCAGTCCAAAGTGGTAGGATTCTTTACCATTCCTACAAGATCTTCTTTCTATGTTTCATCGTTATTCATAGAAGTATATTTTCCAATAATCAATTATAGGTTCCATACCAATTCTGGTTGTTACCTCACCCTAACGGTGGCTCACCGTCATCACTGTCAATTTAAAGTCCATTGTAGAGCACCTGTGTCCTTATTCCTTTATCCACCATGAAGCATGAACAATCCATTTTCAGTATACACACTAGCGCACCCTAATTCATAATGTACTGCACTATAATTCCACACTTTAAGAAAGGATAGTGTCCTTTGAACCGTTCTCCTGTACTAATCCATCACGAGAATATTCTTATACCATGGCATGTGAATCACCCCTTACTTCAACTTCTGGAAATCTTGTACACAATTATCCATTCAGACAAACTTTAAGTTTCTACGTTGCTTCAGTCAAGGTATGGTTGTCCTCGATGATGCTTTAAAGAGTAGCCAATGTGTCTTATTGGTCTCACCGTGCTTCTCACCCCTAAGGTATTCCTTTAACAATTTCCTTACGGTTTCCATCTTAATTGCATCATACATTAACCCATCACTTCCCAAAACATGACCTTGAATATCCTCTGTTGAAATCAAAACTTATCTCTTTCGGAACCCTACCTGCAATCTCTGCTTCCTCAACCTTGGTAGTATCCACACAAGTATTATGTTCTTAATTGGAAGTAGTCCAAGACATTCTTGATCGAGCTAGATATGACTTGTCCAAATCATCCTTGTATTATTTACTTGTTGATTTTTCGTGGCCTGCTGAAGCATCAGTCAGTTCAAGAGCCTTCACTGATAACCCATCACATCGAACTTGGTGCGAGCGGAAATTCTTAAAATGTCTATTTCCTTGATTCTTAGTTGGTAATAACTAGATTGATGGTCAATTCCTAAGAGCACTGTTCTACTTCGCCACAGGACAATTAAATCCTTCATTCTTTGCAATTGATATATATTCTTATCAATTACTTTATTTTGCCATCCATATGTAGAACACATCCTCACATACTTGGCCTTCTTCTTTACAAATAGTGTTTATGTGTCCCTTCATGTGATGCTCCGTGTGATCAACCCTCAAGTCAAATAACTTCTTCAACTGAACCTTTAATTCTTGCTGCTCAACTAGTGTCATTCTTCATGATGTCCCCGATACAGGTTCTATCCCTTCCTTAATCTCGTAGCATACTCAACTCCTTGACGCAACAACGATCGCACTGAATCCTTGTGAACCCATCTAAAACCTTACTAGTTGATCAAGTTTTCTTATGGTCTACTCATATAACCCTAGCGGTACCCTCCACAGTAACTAGGCATCCCGTAAATGCCACTGGGTCCTTTCCTTTTAAACCCAAAAGTCACCATCCTTCTCACAGTCCATGGTTGTCCCTTATTTGGTAAACTAATCCATACTTAGGATCATACCAATATCCTCATATAACCATCTCAATCAATTATTACTACTAACTTTCTACCCATAATACTCTGACCCATCTCCTGGAAATTACCAACTTTTCTTAGCAGATACAAGATCTCAAGCCCCATAGCGTAATAACCATACAATATATACCACATATCTATGTTTCCACTAAGAGATACGTAGCACTAGACTTAATCAGTAAAAGATAAAGAAGCGAGAACTAGGAAGCCAATCTGTCGTCTCTGAGGAACTAGCCTTGGGCTCTGACTGCATTAAAGTGAACACTCAAGCCGGAGTCGGGCTATCTGCACTCCTTGGTTCTCCCGTATTCAATCTCGGGCAATCCCTCTTGAAGTGCCCAACTATTTCACATAGAAGACATGACTTCGCTCGACAATCTCCCAAATGGCATCTCCTACACCTGGCGCACACTGGATAACTTCTCCAGACCTCGTTTTCGCCCTGGCAGCCATCCTGCATATTATGACCCTTCTTGGCATAGTAACCAAGAGTAGTAGAACTATCAGGGGTCTTTCTTTTTTGGTTACTAGGGCCTCCACCGCTACCTGTTCCAACAAATGGGGGTACCATTGTCTGAGCTTCTTGCCCCACTGCACCCTCACTCCATATCTCACCTCCTGCGTTCTCTATAACAAGGACCCTACCTACCGCCTGAGCGTAGGTAGAGATCTCATGGACTAGAACAATACTAACCCTCTGCGCTATCCCAGAGTTCAGTCCTCGAATGAATAGCTCCTTCTGGGCCACATCCGTTGGTACCAAATCAAGAGCGAATTTAACCAACCCATCAAATTCATTGACATACTTTTTCACTGTCTCATTGCCTTGAACCAAATTCACAAACTCAGTGGTCTTCGCAATTCGAACCACGTCATAGTACTACCTCTCGTTGAACAATTGTCTGAATCCCTCCCAGCCCATCATAACAACATTCCGGGTCTGGGATACAACTTCCCACCACGTTCGGGCATCCTCCTGCAGCATGTACGTGGCACAAGCCACTCTATCATTGCCTACCACTCCCATATAGTCAAGGATGGAGCTAATCATGCCCATCCACTGTTCAACTCTGAATGAATCTAAGCTGGCCTCAAAGACTGGAGGATAAAGCTTATGGAAGCCTTCATACAGTAATTCCCATCTATTCCTACCCTCCGGTTTAACCAAAACTAGTGCCATTGTTGCCAAAACACACGGGGTAGCGTCCCTGACGAAACCCACTGTCTCAACCACCTAATCTCTTCCTCTTGCTTTTTTAGTCTTGCTTGCATGCACACAAACATCTATTGCCAATCCCAAGGGGCATATGGAGAATTCTGGCCTCGACTATCATCCTCAACCCCACTATTAACAATGGCTGGTCCAAGTGACTGCCTTAGATACATAGCTCCTAAATCTGTCTGCAGGCAATTACTTAACCTATCAGGTATGATGATCATATCCAAAGCTACTCTCCGAGCAGGGCCAAACAACACAATAGCCACATACAATAGGCATATCAAGATATGAGCCTACACTGTTCATGCTAACTATATTAACAAGTAGATAAGGCAATTCAGATAAGCAATTAGACAAATATTTCACTTAATACAAACAAACCCTGAGGCGAGCTTTTCTCTAGCAACAAGCGTACATGTTCAGTCAATCTCCATGCCCTACACGATCCCTAATCCCGAGCATTCATGGTAAAACCTAGTCACAACGTAATAATAGTAAATAACTGTAACGCCCTACTACCTTAAAGCTGTTACCATGTGCTTTTAAAATGTGCCATTAGCTCGCTAGTCGAGGTTTTAGACCAAAATGTGCCACGGTCTCAACCAAGCGGGTGAGTACAACACCCTTAGAGGTTCTCGCCCTGGTGACCTTCATTCAGCATGCTTACTGTCGATTTTGGCGTTTGCCGCTCTCGACCTTTCTCGTTCCTGACATTTTCCAATCCTGACCTTCACCGCTCCCAACCTTTGCCATTCTGTCACAAACACATGTATGACATAATAGTTACAAAAAATACACATAACATCATGCAGAATATAGATATATGGGCACATAAAATTTTCTTACCATTGGTCCAAGCATATATTAAGAATGAATGACCCTCGAGCACGATCCTTTCCCGAGCCCTAGCAGTAACCTAGTCACAACCATAAATAATAACATCATTAAGATTCAATCCCTAAAAACAAACTCCGGGACCATTCCCATGCTTTCGGGACTTCCAATCCCACCCAACGGGGTGGTGGAACCTTGCCCTGAGCCCCCAAGTCCTCCCAAGCTTTAAAAATGGGTTTTGCTGGGATTGGTACAATGCTGGGGCGCGCAAGGGTAGCGCTGGGGCGCAAAACAAGTCAGAGAGCCCCCCTTGGCCTCCCCTGCATAGTGCTGGGGCACCCTCTACCAGCGCTGAGGTACCAACTAAGTCAGAGAGCCCCTTGGCTTCCCGTGCATAGCATTGGGGTGCCCAATTCCAGCGCTGGGGCGCTCCTCTATGAACCAAGAATTCCTTGGGTTTTCCCTTGCGTTTTCCCTTGAATTCAAGCCACTAGAATCTCATCTAAACACAATCCAAACTCAAAATTCAACCTTTGAACCTCATCAATACATTAACCTCAACAAAACGCAAGTTTACACTTGATCAAAAACCCACCAAAACTCAAAACCCAAACTTGAGCTTCGAAGCTCAAGAGCACCTCAAGAACATGATAGATTAATCAGAAAAACAAAGATATTTCTTACCTCAGTTTTGCTAAATTGTAATCCTAAGCTGCCAATGCCCAAATCATAGCTTCAACCTTCGAATTTTTAAGCTCTTCTTCTTCCAAAATCCAAAAACTCCCTAAGTGCTGAGAGAGAAGGAGAGTAACGAGAGAGAGAGAGGGAGAGAGAGAGAGAGAGAGAGAGAGAGAGAGAGAGAGAGAGTAAGAGCTTGCTAAGTGTTTCTACCTATTTCTGAGAGTTTCCATCAGTTATGTCACCCCAAAACCCAGAAAAGACAAAACTACCCCTAGTCAAGCTTACGTCCTTAAGTTCCCTTAAGGGAAAAATGGTCCTTTACCACTACTTTTCACTAATCTCCAAATTATCTCATAATTTCCCCAATTATTTCTAGTATCCCAAACACTCATCAAATACTTTTCCCATTACCCGATAAATTCCGGTAATGCACTAAATTACAAAAATACCCCTAGGCTCGTTCGGAGCCAGGTATTAGACCTTGTTGGGACTATTCCGCTAATCCGCTCACCAGGATTGCCTCGGACCACACATCTAAAATATATCCCCATTACACTGGGGTCTCACTCATAACACACACATAATTACATTTATACCCTCAATGGGCCAAAATTGCAAACATGCCTTAATTTATAGAAATGGGCCCACATGCATATTTAATACACACAAACGTACGTAACTAGTCAAATTACCATACAAATCATTTATATCGCATTATCGTACATATATTACATTAATTCCACAGATAAGTCTGATTATGCCCTCCTGGCATAGTGACCAAGACACTCATCCTTAACCAAATTGTCCCTAGCCTTAACCTTGTCTCCCTCACGCCTCCAAGGGCAAAACTGTCCATGTACCTTATTTCCCGCTAATTTCTCAAGTATCTCCATAAGTTCCCAATTAATCCCGACATACACAGATAATCACCAAATAACTACCCGTCACCCAATAAATCCTGAATACTCACTAAGTTTCCCAAAATACCCCTAGGCTCACACTGAGCCGGGTATTTTAACCTTGTTGTGACTATTCCACTAATTTGCTCACTAGGATCGTCTCAGATCACACATCTAAAATATATCCCCATAACAATGGGGTCTCACTCATAACACACATAACGCAAACATACTGTCAATGGGGTCAAAAATTACAAATATTCCCTAATTTACATAAATGGGCCCACATGCATATTTCATACACATAAAATGCATATCTAGTCACATTACCACACAAATCATTTATACAACATAATCATACATATATTCAACTAATTCCACCTATAAATCTGATCATACCCTCCTGGCACAGTAATCAAGGCACTCGACCTTAATAGCAAATTCGGGACGTTGTAACCCTTACTCAGTAGCAACCAAAACTAACCATCTTTGGTGGAACTCACAAAAGTTTTAGCGTTGAAACTATTCTCTTATAAATGACTTGTTATTACCCATTGAACTATTTTCCATATTGTTCCTTAGTTTGGAGTTGGGTTGCCATTATTGGTGAATCTATTTTTCTAGGAGTTTCAGTCCCATCCTTTTCGAAGTGGAACTTACTAACCCCCTGACAAGAGCTTTTGTAAATGGATCTGTTAGGTTCTCACTTGTTTTAACATATGAGATCGATATGATTCCATATTGAATTAGTTGTCTCACATATTCATGTCTTAGACTAATATGTCTAGACTTTCTAATATACACACTATTATATGCTCTAGCAAGTGTTGATTGGCTATCACAAAGTATTGAAATTGTTGATACCATATCTGTGGTAAAAGGTATATCCAACATGAGATCCCTAAGCCACTCGACCTCTTTGTCGGTTGCCACTAGAGCTATAAACTCTGCTTCCATGGTTGATTGTGATATACAAGTTTTCTTTCTGAAGCTCCATGAGATTGCTCATCCTCCAAGAGTAAACACCCAACCGGTGGTGCAGCCATTCCCGATATCCAACTAGCATCGGAATGTCCATCAAGTGTCCTTGGAAAGTTTGTATAGTGAAGGCTATATTTTTTGGTACCCTTAAGGTAACCAAGAATTCTCTCAATAACTTTCCAATGCTTGATACTTGGATTGCTAGTAAACCTACTAAGTTTACTAACCGCATATATAATATCTGCTCTTGTGCAATGAGCGGCGTATATTAGGCTTCATATTGCACTTGCATATTCCAATTGAGCCACCACTCTTTCCTCATTCTTTTCTAACTTCATGTTTGAATCGAATGGTGTATTTGCCTCTTTGATTTGGAGATAACTAAATTTCTCAAGCACTTTCTCGACATAGTGAGTTTGACTCAATACAAAACCCCACTATTCCTTCTAACTTTAATGCCTAGAATGGTATCCACATCTCCAAGGTCCTTCATTTTAAAGCTAAAATATATAAACCTCTTCCTTTCCATTACTCCTCTCATGTCATTACTTAAAATCAACATATCATCTACATATTGGCACACTAATATGACATAGTCATCACAAGTCTTAGAGTATACGCACTTGTCTGCATTCATGTGTCTAAATCCATTTGAAACAATGACTTTATCAAACTTCTCATGCCATTGTTTTGGTGCTTGTTTCAAACCATATAATAATTTTTCAAGTCTACACACTTTTGTTCATTTTCTTGAAGAACAAAACCCTCTAGTTGTTCCATATAGACGTCCTCCTCGAGATCCCCATTTAGAAATGTCATTTTTACATCCATTTGGTGAACATAAATGTTATTTATAGATAAGAAGATAAATAAAAATCAAATAGAAGTAGTTATTGTTAACGGTGCATATGTGTCAAAGAAATATATTCCTTCCTTTTGTTTGAATCATTTGGCTACTAATCTAGCCTTAAAGGTTTGTATGATGTCATCGATATGTATTTCCTTCTAAATACCCATTTGCACCCAATTGGTTGAGACCCTTTTGGAAGGTCAACCAATTCCCAAGTGTGCTTTGACATAATTGAACTCATTTCATCATTAATTGCCTCCTTCTAAAAAGCGGAGTCCCTTAAGGACATTGCTTCTTTGAAAGTTTTGGGATCATCCTCTATTTGAAGATCTATTGGATATTTCCAAGTGACTTCCTCATTATTACCTTCTACAAGGTATAGAGGCTCTATTTGAGAACACTTCTCACTTGACCCCAAATCTTTGAGCCATTGGCTCCTTATAGGAAATTGAGGTTGCTCACCAACTATTTTAGGGGCTCATCTTGAGGCTCTCTAATTTGAGTTGGTTCTATTAACTTGTTGACATTGCATGGCATGTTCTCAAAGAACTCAACCTCTCTTGATTCAATTACCACATTAGACTCCAAGTCTAATAATCTATAAGCTTTGTTATTTTGGGCATAACCCACAAATACACATCTTATAGCCCTTGGACCCAACTTGGTCCTTTTGGGATCAGTGTTCTTGCAATAAGCAAGACACCTCCACACTTTAAGATAACCAATGTTTAGTTTATTTCATTTTCATAAGTCATATGGAGAGATTTTGTACTTCTTATTGGAAATACAATTCAAAAGATGACAAGCAGATAACAAGGTTTCACCCCCAAAAACTAAAACTCTATTTCAAATGTAATAGCCTAGCATTAATCATCTTAAGAAATATCCAATTTTTTCTTTCCACTATACCATTTTGTTGTGGAGTATAATGGGTTGTACATTCATGCATTATTCCATGCTCTTCACAAAAAAAGTTGAAATTATTTGAAAAATATTCATCACCCCTATCACTTCTAAGAAACTTAATTTTCCTTTCCAATTGATTTTCAACTTCCCTTTATAAGCTTTAAACACAACAAATGCTTCATATATATTATTAACTAAATACACATAAGTGAACCTAGAACAATCATGTAACGTCCTACTAATCCAGGACCGTTACACTGTGTATATAAAATAGTGCTTAACTCGCTAAACGGGTAATATGGATTTAACCATATAATTAAAACTAACCCAAGGATTATGTATCAAAAATTTTGGTCAACAACAACCATTTCATTACAAGGTTTAGGTTCGTACACAGGATCCCAAAAGAGTTTATAAACTAACACATAAACACAAAAGTCGGTCTAGGCGGCAAAAATCAGGGTTCAACCGTAGTTTCAGCAAGTAATCTCAACCGTGGCAGTCGAGTAAGCTTCATATGTACACTCTGCCTCTGAAGCTCTCTAACTCAGAGCTGGTCTAGCTATTCTTTGCCCTTCCCTGCACCATAGAGCATTCGTGAGCCGAGGCTGTAAGAAAACCTCACAAGGCATATCAATATCCAAATATCCAAAAGCAATAGACACATGTTTCACGATTATCAAATACATTTATTAAAACCATATAAATTTATAAACGTGCTCCACACTTTACAAATATGTTTGTTTTGATCATATGATCAATTATACGACCCATGGAAACAGTCTTGCCGAACGACCCAACCGAGCTAGATGTGTACTTAGCACTCATCTCGCGGTTCTTGCCAGGCGAGTATGGACTGCACCATCCAAACTAGCCTAGCCTTCACGACATGCGTTCCACATGCTTTTCCGATCAGCCCCACACTCAAAGAGATGGCCCTCTGAATCCACGTTCATCACGTTGGCCGAATAACAATTATATCATATATTCACCGAAAGTTTAAGGCTAATAAGCATACCAAATTCAATCTAAATAAGCAGTCATGGAGCCACACCGGGGCCCCCTTGCCCTATTCCCTTTTTAACCAGCCTTAGAGCTAGCCAAGCGTACCTCACACTTTATATTTCAAGTTTCCATGGGGTCGTACAAGCGTATATCAGGCTTCTGGGTTAGCCTAGCCACATTGACTTACGTTCAGCATGCTATTGCCACCCTCGACTTATAACCCAAGCTTTTCAATCAGATCTGGATTGGTCTAGCCACATCGACCTGCGTTCAGCACGCTGTTGTCGCCCTCGACTTAAAGGTCGAGCCTTTCAATCAGTTATGAAAAATAACGACATCGGCCTGTGTTTAGCATGCTATTGCCGCCCTTGACTTATAAGGCGAGCTTTTCAATCAAATATGATAGATAACGACATCGTCCTGCGTTCAACACGATATTGCCACCCTAGACTTATAAGTCGAGCATTTCAATTAGCTATATTAGATGAACAATCATCATTTAACATAGGTATGCACAACACAATCAATATGTTTAATAAAATACTCTAAGCATGGTTATAGTCATGTTCGATAACTGGGGCTTAAGACTTAAACACAGTCTACGTGTAGTTTTCTTACCTCAGGTCCTGAGTGAAAAGCCTATGACAACCTCGAGTACGGTCATTTCCTCTCAAGCCTATCGGTTCGCCCTAGTCACAACCATAAAAAGAATAACTATCATGAAACGAACTAATAAAGACTTTTAGACCGAGTCCTAGCCTTCGGGACCCTAAATTCTACTAACTCAGGCAGTAGAACCATTCATGAGCCCTTAGGTTTCGGTTTCCAAAACCCAAAAACCTAATTTCTAAGTTTTCCCCAATTAGAGTCACGGTGCCCCACACTAAGGGCCGCAACACTCGACAAGTCAGAGAGCATTAAGCCCAAAATCATTGGACATGCGCTGCGACGCAACCCACCTAGCGCCAAGGCAGTTTGAGGTACACCCCTGCCTCTCTGAGTTCATGAGGGTCGCAACGTGACCCTGCGAACCCAGATTACTTGTGATTTTCAGAAATTGAAAGCCTTCCAAATCCATCCCAAACTTACCCCATTTCAACCACCAAAACCGCACCAGCAATACAGAAACACAATAACCTACAACCCCAAACCTGCAAAGCACATTTAAACACAAAAATTCAATAAAAGTTCTAGAACACTAAACCAAGAATATTTAAAGATGTTAAGGTTTGAATTTACCTCTAAGAAACTGATTCCCTACTGGTTTTCCCCATGCTTGACAACCTCTAAACTCCTATAGCAAGCTTCAATCCCCACCAAGCCTGCTTCCAAACTTAAGGTTTAAGATTTCTCTTCCAAAGCCAAGAGAGTTCCAACATAAAAAAGAGAGAGTAACAAGAGAAAGAGAGAGAAAGTGTGTAAGTATTATGTTTTTCTGAAGTTTATCAACCCAGCCTTTGACTAAGTACATATAGTCTCAAAAAGACCAAAATGCCCTTAAGGCAATACTTCCCTGTCAAAGCCCACTAAAGGCAAAAACATTATTTTACACTCCCGTCTCACATCACTCTTATAATCCCAATTAATTCCGCCAAACCCTGAATATCATTATTTTTTCCAAAATACGACTCATACTCCAATGAGTCCTGACACCTCACCAAATTACGGAAATAACCCTTGGCTCATCCCTAGCAGTGCATAAGTCCCCATTGTGACTAAACCGCTATCTTTCTCAAAAGGACCGACTTTTGCCAAATATCTCAAATATACCCTTATAACCATGTGGGCTCAAACATATAACACATATAACTATAGATATTCCCACAGTGGGTTAAAATTACGAAAAATGCAACATAAACGGACCTATAAGCACATTTAATACACTTAAACATGCATAATCAATCATATTATAATATAACTCATGTAATTCACATTATCACATAATATTAAATAATGTCACATATAATTCGAATTATGCCCTCTCAACACCCTAATCAAGGCCCTAAGTCTTATTAGGAATTTTGGGACATTACAACTATCCTCTCCTTATTGAAATTTTGTCCTCAAAATTTATCTGAACAATTTGGGATATTGATCCTGTATATCTTTCTCAAACTCCCAGGTCTCTTACTCGACCTTGTCGTTCCTCCATAATATCTAAACCAGAGGACTAGTCCTGTCCCTCAAGACTTTACCTTTCCTATGCAGGACCTGAATCAATCATTTCATTTAGAATAACCCTGCCTGTGGTTCCAGATCCTCTCCAAGATCTCAAAAGGTCTCGCAGATGATCACTTTTCCTTCCTCTAAACCACTTCACTTCTCTCAAAAATAAACTCGAAGGACGGCATAGTCTCGAACTTGGAACTCTATACCCCTATGCTTAAGACCAGTGTAGTTCCTCTATCTATTATAGAAGCGAGCATCGGAGCTCCAATCTCCCCAATAACCTCATTGGACATTTAAATCATTTCAGGACCTAGATATTCTCTCTCACCCATTTCATCACAATAGAGGGTGATCTACACTTCCTACCCTACAACATTCCATATGGAGCCACTCATTTATCAACGGTTAAGTGTTGTTGTAAGAAAAACTTAGTCAAAGATACATACTTATTCCAGGACCCTTCAATGTCCAAAATACATGCCTAAAGCATGTTTATCCGTATCTGAATATTCCTCTCAGATTTGTCCATCTGCCTGAGGATGATAGCTGGTACTAAACTTCAACTGCGCACCTATAACCTTCTATAAACTTTTCCCCAAAGCTTGGAAGCACAGGTGGAGTCCCGGTCTAACACAATAGACTTCGGAGCCCCACAAAATCACACAATTTCTTCCACATACAACTCTACATGTTGATCCAAAATCATTATGACTGAATCATATTGACCCACTGTCCTGGGTAGTCCAACTATGAAGTGCATAATAATGTCCTCCCTTTTCCACTCAGGAATACCCAAAGGCTATAATTGCCTCACTAGTCTTTCGTGCCCAGCTTTCACCAGCTGACATGCTAGGAACTTAGCCTCATTGTTAATCACACCTTTCTTCCTGCCAGACAACTGATACAGGGTCTTTAAATCATGTTACGCCCTCGTGGTGCTTGGATGCAATTAAATGGTATAGTATGGGATTCATCTAGTATTTCCAATCCAATAATCATGTCTATCGAAACACAAATACAACTCTTGTACCTCAATAAACCCATTTCTAAAACTGTATAATCCTTAGCCACTTCAGCTAGGATGTTCACTTATTATCTCATCAATCGAGGATCACTTAACTAACCTTCCGTTATTCCCTACAAACGAGCAGGTTATAAGATAACGCTAGCTAACTGAGCTGCCACCAACGTAATTCCTGCTAAGATCATATCCTCTAATAATTCTCTGGGCATCTGTTTTTACTTAACTATACCAAACCTCTCTGGCTTAAAGCATCTGCCACTACATTGGCTTTCTCTGGATGATAGAGAATTTGCTGTAAAAATCCTTCACCAATTCTAACTGAAATCTCTATTTGATGGTGTAGCCATTCTTAAGAATCCTTTCGCCAAGCACTGGTAATACCCTAACATTCCAAGGAAACTTCTAACCCTAGAAGAATCCCTTGACCTTGGCCATTCTCTAATTGGCTCAACCTTTCCCTTCAACCTCATTCTTACTAATAATGTGACTAAAGAATGTTAGCTGAAGGAACCAGAACATGCACTACTTGAACTTGACATACAATATGTGCTCCCTCAATATCTGTAATACCAACTAGAGATGTTGCTCATGCTCGGTATCTTATTGAGAGTTAATCAGGATACCATAGATGGAGATCACCACAAATCAGTCTAGATACCCTTCAACACTCTGTCCATCAAATTCATGAAAGCTTGTATGAAAAGTTGTCTTCGACCTGTCTTCCTTTTTGATCTTTAGCTGGTGAAAACAAGATCGAAGATCAATCTTTAAGATAACTGTCTTATCTTGCAACTGATCAAATAAGTCATATGTCCTTGGTAAAGGATACTTACTCTCGACAACCAACCTAGTCTACTATTTGTATTCGGCACACATCCTCAATGTCTCATCCTTCTTTTTCTTCACAACCCCAAACTGGTGCATCTCATGGTGAGAAGCTAGATCTTACAAACCCCAAATCTAGTAGTTCTTATAACTATACTTTCAATTTTGTCCACTATGCTGGAGTTATTCTGTACAATGCCTCGGATATCGATTTCGACGACTGTCCTGTAGCTGACTCAATCTTCCGTCGTGATAGAAATCACAGTAGATTCTTGGAAAACCCATTTGAAGCCTCACTGGCCAATCCATTCCACTCTGATCTAACTGATACAATCCTAGTGGTATCCACCACAATAACTAAGAATCCCATGAAATCTAACAGGTACTTTCTTTCAAACTCAAAGGTCACCACCTTTTCTTACAGTCAATGATTGCCCAATACCTAGCTGGCTAGTCCATGCCCAGTGTGGCGTGCTACCCCTTTGGCACACCCACATGGGGCCATTTTGTAAGTGAGCATGCCTTGGTGCTTGATCATTAGTCAAGTCTTGCACCAAGCAACCTTTAGGGTAGTGGCAGTTTTGTAATTATGCATATGTCTCCCAGACAAAAATCATATATGTTACTGGGAATACCTTATTTCCCTAGAAGGCTCCTTAGGGGGAGGTGACCTGGTGACTTAGGGAAGCACTATGGCCATCAACAGATAGGGGCCAAAGCTGTGTACTCCCTTGCCCTATCAAGGCTATATATTAATAAAATGATATTTATCCATACTTGCCCCTATGTGCTTCCTTGTTGCCTATGTGTTACTTGTTTGTTATCTTCGATGGGCCATCATGCCACTTGCCTTGTTGTGTGGACGTTCCTAGGAATGACTTGCTTTGTGCTTGCTCATACTTGGTTATTGCCTGTTGCATGTCCGAGATGTGTATGTGGCTAACCACTGAGTTTGTTTGCCTGCAGGTGTGTGTTGTAGGTTGACTTGCTAGATTGAAGAGTCTGCAAGTGCCGCATGTTCCGTCTACTTGGGGTACTCAAATAGTCAGCCCGTGACAGTTGGTATCAGAGCCAAGTTAGAAAGAGCTTGGAAAAACACACTAATGGTGAGCAACACTCAGAGGATCAAGGCACTTGAGAAGCGTGTGGGGGAATTAGATGGCCTAGATGAAAGGGTCAGGGATCTTTCCTCTGCAAGTCATAACTCTGGATCGTCAGATGTAAACAATCGCATAGCTGTGCTAGAAAAGGAAAATGATGTTCTCCTATCCAGAATAATCGCGTTGGAGCAAAGAAACACTCCAACAAGTAATTTTGTTTCCCCTCGGTGGGAAGAGCGCATTGCGACAGTGGAGCGCATGCTGAAGGAAGAAGAAGTTTTCATAAATGACACTACGGAAGACTGCAGGGAGGCAGTTGGCATGCTCAGAGAAGAAATGACTGAGCTAACTGCCAAGGTAAACCTAACCATGCGAGCGGTTGGGAATGCCCCTGCAACAGGGCCGATAGGTATGGAATATGGCCGAGTTAAAGTACCCGAGCCGAGACCCTATAACGGGGCCAGAGACGCAAAGGACTTGGAGAATTTCCTCTTCGACATGGAACACTATTTTAGAGCTGTGACGGCTGATTTGGAAGAAGGAAAGGTCGCCATGGCTACCATGTACTTGTCTGGGGATGCCAAGGTGTGGTGGAGGACCAAGTATGATGACATAGAGAATGGTAGGTGCACCATCACATCTTGGGTAGACATGAAGAGAGAACTAAAGACGCAATTTCTGCCAGAACATGTCGCCTACATGGCTCGACGCCAATTGAGAGAGCTTAAACAAGTCGGGATAGTCCGAGAATATGTGAAGAAGTTTTTAGGACTAATGCTCGATATAAGGGACATGTCCGAAGTAGACAGGCTCTTCTGCTTCCTCAAGGGATTGAAACCGTGGGCCAAGCAAGAACTTCAAAGACAGCGTGTGTCTGACCTAGCCATCGCTCAAGCTGCTGCTGAACACTTACAGACTACACTCTAGAGAGCAGCCTGCCGAGAAGGGCTACCCCTCCAACCAGCTCAAGTAGCGCTGGGAGTAAGAAGTTTGGGAAGTCATGGTAGGGTAAGAGTGGGGGAGAGAAGAGGACAACTGAGTCCAATTCTTCCAGCAGTATAGATGTTGCTGCAAGGAGGAAGCTGCTAGCTTGTTGGCTCTGCAAAGGCCCACATAAGTCGGAAGTTTTCTCTTATAGGGGCAAGTTGAATGCCCTCATTGGCCAAGAACAACAAGGCGAAGGAGAAGAGGAAGATGAGGAGTACGCGCACATGGGCGCTGTCCGCTTGTTGAATGCTCTCAAGAAACACGACGAAAAAGGGAAGAAGACCCTGGGAAAGGGGCTAATGTTCGTGGATGCCACCATCAATGGAAAGCCCGCCAAAACCATGATGATCGATATGGGCACCACCCACAACTTCATCTCTGAACTCGAAGCAAAGCGACTGGGACTATATCTGGAGAAAGATGCCGACCGCATGAAAGCGGTCAACTCCAAGGCCTTGGCCACAAATGGCATGGCTAAAGGGGTAGAAGATAGAATTGACATGTGGGAGGGGCAGACTGACTTAGTTGTGGTCCATATGGACGACTTCGATGTAGTCTTGGGAATGGAATTTCTAACCGAGAAAGGTGCCATTCCAATTCCTGCCACTGGGAGCTTGCTCATAATGGGAGAGACTCCTTCAATGGTGCCTGCAAAGGTGAAACCACCCCCTGGTGTGAAGCTTCTATCAGCTTTACAGTTCAAGAAGGGCGTGAAGAAGCAGGAGCCCACTTATGTAGCGGTACCCACCGTGTTCGAAGAAGCAGTGGAAGAGATTGTTCCACTAGAAATTACGAGGGTCTTAAAGATGTATGGGGACGTGATGCCAGATAAAATCCCCAAAGCCTTACCACCAAAGATGGGGATTGATCACCAGATAGAGCTGGTGCTGGGAGAAAAACCTCCAACAAAAGCACCGTACAGAATGGCACCCCCTGAACTAGAAGAGTTGAGGAGACAACTAAAAGAGTTATTGGAGGCAGGCTTCATCAGACCGTCGAAGGTGCCATTTGGCGCACCTGTTCTATTCCAGAAGAAGCATGATGGGAGCTTGAGACTGTGCATTGACTATAGGGCTCTCAACAAGGTGACAGTTCGCAACACCTACCCCATCCCTCTGATCGCTGATTGGTTCGACCAGCTAAGTGGAGCTAAATACTTCACAAAGTTGGGCTTGAGATCGGGCTATTATCAGGTGAGGATCGCAGATGGGGATGAACCAAAGACTACGTGCGTTACTCGATATGGAGCATTTGATTTTTGAGTAATGCCGTTTGGGTTGACAAATGCACCTGCCACTTTCTGCACACTGATGAACCAAGTATTCCATGAGTATCTAGATAAGTTCGTGGTGGTGTACTTGGATGATATCGTGGTTTATAGCGCCACGATTGAAGAGCATCAAGAGCACTTGGCTCAAGTGTTTCAGAAGTTGAGAGAAAACTAGATATATGTGAAGCGCAAGAAATGCTCATTTGCATAGGAAAGCATCAAGTTCCCAGGCCATGTTGCGGAACGTGGCCGAATTCGTATGGATCTGCAGAAGGTGAGGGCAATCCAAGAATGGAAAGCCCCCACAAGCGTGAAGGAACTCCGCTCCTTCTTGGGCCTAGCCAAATACTATAGAAAATTTGTGGTCGGCTACTCAAGAAGGGCGACACCCTTGGCTGAGCTGTTGAAAAAGGGTGTGACTTGGGCGTTGACTGACAAGTGCGCCGAAGCATTTAGGATTTTGAAGGAAGCCATGATGAAGGATCCTGTTCTTGCCTTGCCAGATGTTAGCAAGCCCTTCAAAGTATAGACAGATGCCTCAGATTATGCTCTGGGAGGGGTACTAGTATAAGAAGACCACCCGGTAGCATGTGAGAGCTGCAAGCTGTCAAAAGCTGAAAGGTGGTATACTTCCTAGGAGAAGGAACTCCTTGCAGTTATCCATTGCTTGCGAGTGTGGAGACATTACTTGCTGGGGTCAAAGTTCGTGGTGAAGATGGATAATGCAGCGGTTATTCATTTCCTTACTCAACCGAAACTGACCCTTAAGAAGGCTCGATGGCAGGAGTTCGTGGCGGAATTTGGCTTCCGTTTTGAGCACAGGGCAGGACACTTGAACCAGGCAGCTAACGCCTTGAGTCACAAAGAAGAATTGGCAACTCTAAAGATCTTGGCTAGTTTTTCGGCTAGCGTGGTGAACACTCCACTCAAGGAGCGCATCAAAGAATACCTGGAGAAAGACCCGGTTGTCAGGACCATCTTGAAGCTCGTAAAAGAAGGCAAGACTCCCCAGTTCTGGGTGGAGGATGATCTTCTGTGGGCTAAAGGGGGTCGCTTGTATGTTCCGAAAGCTGGAAATTTGCTGAGGACATTACTAAGCGAGTGTCATGACACCTTGTGGACAGGTCATCCAGGGTGGCAGAGAACTCATGCCCTCTTGAAGCAGGGATACTACTGGCCATAAATGCGAGATAATGTAGCAGAGTACACCAAGACCTATCTCGTCTGCCAGCAAGATAAGGTCGATAGGAACAAGACACCTGGGTTGTTGGAGCCCTTGCGAGTCCCAAGCCGACCATGGGAAAGTGTGTCGCTTGAATTTATCACTAGTCTACTGAAGATAGGGGATTTAAGTGCGATCTTGGTGGTCGTGGATAGATTCTCGAAGTACGCAACATTCATCCCGGTGTCGAAGTACTGTTCGGCAGAAGAGATAGCCTAACAATTTTTCAAGCATATTGTCAAATATTGGGGAGTGCCCCAGAACATTGTTAGTGACCGAGATGGAAGATTCACTAGGACCTTTTAGTCTGAACTATTCAGTCTCTTGGGGTCACAACTGAACATATCCTCGAGCTACCATCCATAGACAGATGGGCAGACAAAAAGATTCAACGGGATGTTGGAGGAGTACTTGCGCCACTTTGTCAATGCCAATCAGAAGAGTTGGCCGCAACTACTCGATGTAGCTCAATTTTTCTTCAACTCTCAAAAGAGTTCTTCATCGAATAAGAGGCCATTTGAAGTTGTTAATGGACAGCAGCCACTGTTACCCCACACAGTGGACGAATATCGCGGTCGAAACCCGCGAGCCTTTCACTTCACAAAAGACTGGAAGAAAACGACAGAGATTGCCCGAGCTTATATAGAAAAAGCATCAAGAAGAATGAAGAAGTGGGCAGATCAGAAGTGCAGACCACTGGAGTTCAAAGCATGTGACTTAGTGTTAATCAAGCTGAGGCCCAAACAGTTGAGATTCTGAGGAGACAAAGACATCAAACTCGTTCGCAAGTACGAGGGTCCGGTCTCAATCATCTCAAAAGTTGGCCTAACTTCCTACAAAGTCGACCTACCAGCATGGATGAAGATGCACCCGGTTCTTCACGTCAGCAACTTGAAGCCATATCATGAAGATCCAGCAAATCCAGAGTGCAACTAGTCAACCAGAGGAGGAGTCATCATTCAGCCAAGGAGCAAGCGTCAACCTGAAGAAATCCTGGCGGAAAGGACAGTCACCACTGGCGGTAAAAAGCATAAGGAGTATCTGGTAAAATGGAAGGGGCTCGTAGATGACGAGATCAGCTTGGAGAGGGCGGAAGACTTAAAGAAGCTCACGCAGAAGATTGTAGATCTACAAGCTACTTCGTCGAGGACGCCGAAGAATTAAGTGGGGGAGAGTGTGGCCTGCTGCCCCTTTGGCACACCCACATGGGGCCATTTTGTAAGTGAGCATGCCTTGGTGCTTGATCATTAGTCAAGTCTTACACCAAGCAACCTCATGGGATAGGGTAGTGGCAGTTTTGTAATTATGCATATGTCTCCTAGACAAAAATCATATATGTTACTGGGAAGACCTTATTTCCCTAGAAGGCTCCTTAGGGGGAGGTGACTTGGTGACTTAGGGAAGCACCATGGCCATTAGCAGATAGGGGCCAAAGCTGTGTACTCCCTTGCACTATCAAGGCTATATATTAATAAAATGATATTTATCCATACTTGCCCCTGTGTGCTTCCTTGTTGCCCATGTGTTACTTGTTTGTTATCTTTTTTGGGCCATCGTGCCACTTGCCTTGTTGTGTGCTTTGTGTTGTGTGGATGTTCCTAGGAATGACCTTCTTTGTGCTTGCTCATACTTCGTTATTGCCCGTTGCATGTCTGAGATGTGTATGTGGCTAACCATTGAGTTTGTTTGCCTGCAGGTGTGTGGGCTGACTTGCTAGCTTGAAGAGTCTGCAAGTGCTCCACGTTCTGTCTACTTGGGGTACCCAAATAGTCGGCCCGTGACACCCAGCATCATATCAAGATCTTCTATAACCAGCCCAATCAAATCCACTGATAACCCTCTAACAGTAATAATTTGACCCATCTCCTAGAAACTATAAATGTCCAATAGGCAATAGGGTCCCGAACCCTATAACGTGATAATCGCATAATCTACACAATCTATCTATGCCTTTACTAGAAACCAAGAAATACATAATACCAAAACCAATCAACATAGTATAAGAAGAACCATAACTAAAAAGATGACTTATTACTACTGATGGGCTACCCTCACCCTCTGATTGCGTCAGAGCAAACACTTGAGCTGGAGTCAAGATATCTGCCCTCTTCTGTTCTTCCTTTCTAGTCTTCGAAAATTCTTCCTACGGTGCCCAACCACTCCACAAAAGAACCATCCCCTCGCTCAACATTCTCCCAGATGGCGCCTCCTGCATCGAGCACACTCTGGGTAAATCTTCCAGTGCTCACCCCCATCCTGATGGTTACTTTGAGCACCATGGAACCCCTTCTATAGTTCAGGGGGTGTTAATTTTGTCTGTACCTTTTCTTTTATGATCACTGAGGCCTCCGCCCCTGCCCAACCCAGTAAACGGAGGTGCCACTGTCTGAACCTCGCACTCCACATCGCTCTCCCTCCATATTTCATTTATTGTGTCCTCTATAACAAGGGCCCTCCCTACCATCTGAGCTTAGGTAGAGATCTCATGCACTGGACGATTCTAATTCCATGAGCTAGTCCAAGATTTAGTCCTCGAACTAATTGCTCTTTCTGAGCCACATCTGTCCGCACCAAGTCAAAAGCGAATTGGGCCAACCCATCAAATTTATGGACATACTCTATCAATGTCATGTTGCCCTGAAACAGATTCATGTACTCATTTGTCTTCACAGTTTGAACTGCATCTCTGTAATATCACTCGTTGAACAATTATTTGAATTCTTCCCAGCCCATTGTAGCAACTTTCGAATTCTGGGATACCACTCCCAACCAAGTCCAGGCATCATCTCGTAACATATACGTGGCACATATCACTCTGTCATTGCCTACCACCCCCATATAATCGAGGATGGAACTAATAATGCCCATCTACTGCTCAGCCCTGAATGGATCTAGGCCTCCCTCAAATGCTGGAGGGTAATGTTTCTTGAATCTCTCATATAGTAGTTTCCATCCATTCTCAACCCCAGGTTGAGCCAATACTAGTACCACCCCTAGCAGTAGAACCAGCTGTCTCAACAACCTGATCTCTTCCCCTTGCCTCTACAATCTTGCTTGCATATCTGCAAACACCTTCTGTCAATTCCGAGGGGCAGGCAAAGGGTTTTGGCCCTAATTATCATTTCTGACCTCCATATAAACGCTGCTTGGTCCCACTGACTCCCTTGTGTACATACTATCGAGTTCGTCTGCAGTCAATGACTTGACCTATCAGGCATGATAATCATATCCAGAAGCCATCCAACCAACAAAACCAAATAACACATAATCCACATTCAACAATAATCCTAGAACACATGCATATACTACTCATGCATCCATTTATAAGCCTTACTCTTAACAATATAGATATCATGCTCTCTATTCAAGAATGCAGTTAAGGCATATATATGTCAATTAAGCAGTGAAACACATAATGGCATCAACGATTACCAAACCATGAGACGAGCTTATCTTCAGCGGCAGGTGTACATGCCCAGCCAGTATTCAGGAACCATTTTCCCTAGATCACTCTGATACAAAGTTGTAACACCCTACTATTCAGGACTGTTACACTTTGTATTTAAAATAGTGCTTAACCCGCTAAACGAGTAATTTGGACTGAAACCGCATAATTAAAACTAACCCAAGGATTAGGTACTAATTTTTTATTAAATAGCAACCATTTCAGTTAAAGTTTTAGGATCGTACACGGGATCCCAAAAGAATATATAAAGTGACACAAAAACAATATAAATAAAAAAGCCGGCCTAGGCAGTAAAAATCAAGGTTCAACACTAGTTCCAGCAGGTAATCTCGACCGTGGCAGTCGAGCAGGCCGCATATGTACACTCCACCCCTGAAGCTCTCCAAATTAGAGCTGGTCCAACTATTCTTTGTCCTTACCTGCACCATAGAGCACTAGTGAGCCGAGGCTCAGTAAGAAAACCTCACAAGGCACAACAATATCCAAATATCCAAAAGCAATAGACACATGCGTCACAATTATCCAATACATTTATTCCAACCATGTAAATTTGTAAACATGCTCCATAATTTACAAAGATGTTTGTCTTTGTAAAGCCCTACTACCCCAGAGTCGTTACCATGTGATTTTAAAATGCGTCATTAGCTCGCTAATTAAGGTTTTAGACCAAAAAGTGTGATTAAAGTAAAATAAAGAATCGTTTAATGGAATTTAAATATAAAATGTTGGTCATTCATCTAAATCATAAAAGTGTTACCATGGGATCCCAAAATATTGGTTTAAAACATATTTACAACACAAAAGTCTTTATACGGTCGACCTAGGCGACAAAATCAGTCACTAATAAAATGTTCCTCAAAACCACCCCAGCTGTGGCGACTAGGTAGGCCAAACATGTACGCGCCACTCCATGCCCTCCAACTCATTCTTGGTCGGTCTTTCCTTTGCCCTTACCTGCACCACAAAGCATCCATGACCCAAGGTCTAGCAAGAAAACTTTACATATAACATACAATAATTTATTTCAACAAATGCATATTTAATCAAACACGGCAAACATTTTACAGGTTCCTTTGCTGAGATTGGTACAGCGTTGGGGCACCCAAGGGTGGCGCTAGGGCACCGACCACGTCAGAGAGCCCCCCTTGGCTTCCCCTGCCTAGCACTGGGGCGCCCAATACCAGCACTAGGGCGCAAACTTACAAAGCCAGAAATACTGCGATTTCCCTTTCTTTTTCCCCTAAATTCAAGCCATCAAAATCTCATCTAAACACAACCCAAACTCACAATTCAACCTTAGAACCTCATCAATACATCAAGACCATCAAAACCCAACCTTAAACTTCATCTATAACCCACCAAAACTTAAAAACCCAAACTTGAGCTTCAAAGCTCAAGAACACCTCAAGAACATGAGAGATTAATCAGAAAAACAAAGAGAATTCTTACCTCATTTTTGTTAAGTTGCAATATGCACAAATCCTAGCTTCAATATTCAAAATTCTGAGCTCTTCTTCCTCCAAAATCCAAAAACTCCCTAAGTACTAAGAGAGAGAGAGTAACGAGAGAGAGAGAGCGAGAGAGAGAGAAAGAAAGTGTGGGAGTTTGCTAAGTGTTTCTACCTATTTCTGAGAGTTTCCATCAGTTATGTATGTTGGGAATAGTGCCCATAAAGCAATTATAATTGACAAACATTTTAGATGAAATAAATGATTGAGTTAAATTATTATATATAGAATATGTCTGATATTATATTGATAATATTAAGTAAATATAAGAAAATTCCAAAGTTTATCTATGGGATCTTAATCTCATATTGGTATGAGAGGATCGAGATTAAGGAAAAACTTAAAATAGTTTGCAGTAAAATAAAGTTATGGATTCTTTAGATTAATTACTCCTATTACGGTTCATAAGTATTATAAATACAAGTGACCTAGATTCGAGTCACTAGTGAAGTAGGACACTTTAATGAATATACTTTATATATAGTGATATATAGAACTGGACCAGATGTGATTTGTTAATGCTTGTTTATACACCGTTTCATAGTATTAATAAAACACATCAAATGATGATCATATACATGATGATCTTAATCCTGAGGTTGCTATGAACTCTTATATATGTTATCTAATCCTTTGATTCATGCATTAAGGTTTGTGAGAATGATCAGGTTAAGAACAATTGTTTTTGGGAACTCAATGATATATATGGCTGGGGACATAGTTTAACAGATATAGAATCTATACCTTCTTATAGATTGCATAATGGTTCCCAATTTGGGATGACTTTTGGAATTGAAAAGGGTATGAGCGCTCACGTCGAAAACTTGTTGTGACACAACCTTCACTAGTAAAGTCAATGGTATCCCACGAACAAAATATAGCTAAAAGGGTAAAACGGTAATTTTATTCCCTTTTAATTATGAACCATTAATAGAGGATTAACGTTGTATGTAATGATTATATCAATGGATACTTTATTCTGTAATAAAGTACTCTATAAATATATGTCTATAATTATCAAGAGTTCAATCTCATATTTATAGCGGAGTAATCTTGAGATTAATAAATAAGATTATTTAATCAAAGAGCTTTGATTAATAATCTAATATTTATTGGACCTTGATATTATGGGTCCACAGGGCCTTAGTGTGGCTCTATCAACACCATATCAAGGTAAGAGTTGATAGAAGGGAATAATTGTAATTTGGAAATTTGAGAAGAATTTTATTTTTTGGGTCAAGTATACAATTATATGATAATTGAGATTCAATAATTAATTTGGAATTAATTATTAAAATTTTGAATATATGTTTATTAATTTAAATATATAATTTCGAAATATTTATAAATAAATTCATTAATTTTTTAAATTAATTATTTTACTTGAGTGGGAGAAAACAAAATAATTAATTCAAAAATAGTTTTTGATTTATTGAATTTTAAAAGATGATGATAATGATGATCATCAATTTGAATTTTGAATTTAAAATTTAAATTTTGAAATATCGTTGTGATATTTTTCCTTAAAAAGATAATACCATATTTTGTGGAAGAATTGATTTTAGTTAAATAAATAAATAAAAGAAAAATGCAATATCCTTGAAAAAGGAATACTGCTATTCACGCATGACATAGTCTAGGGACTATCTCATGCATGTAATAGTACATATATAATGTATCTGTGTTATTTTTATTTTATTTATTTAATTAATTAATAATTTGAAAATAGATATTTTTAAATTTGGTAGGTTAGATATTTACCAAAATTAAATTCCTATCATCATTATGATATTATTATATTACTATTATTAGGAATAATGAGGTAATACATAATCTCTATATATATGATACATAATAACAAGAAGAAAAAAATACACAAGTTCGGGAGAATTCAAAAAAGTTTTAGAATTTGTCACACAAGAAATTGTCTTCTTCTTCTTTTATTCTAACATTTCTCAAGCCATAATCCAAGTTCTTATGTGTTGAGATATACTTGTGATTTCTAAATTACAAACTCATGTTCTCTATGTGCCCACACACATCTATAGGTGTAGCGAACACTCTGGAAGATCGTGGTTTGAGTACTCAAAGTGTTGGATAGGAAGATCGATATAAAGACTCAAGGACACTTGATAGGCTTCAAGAGGTAAATAATTTTGTTCTTGAATATTTGTGTATATCTATATATGATATATATAAATATTTGTATATTTATATATATATATTGCAAGATTAATAATATTGTATATTCATATTTCTGTCTGGATATTTTGTTGAACATATAAACTGTTTATATTAAAGATGAAAAAAAAATTGTATTTTACACACTGGGCCCACCACGCCCATTTTTCTGCTCACTCTGATTGTTTTTCCAACAATTGGTGCCAGAGCAGGTCATTAATCTCTGCATATTATTAATTGTTGTGTGGGACTATGTGCATTCTTATAATATATGTGATATATGTTTGAATGGATGGATGTTTGTATTCATGATGATAGATTCTTAAGGGTTGTTTATAATGGTGCTTTTGAGTTTAGGAATTGTTCTTAAAATTTCTAGATGAAATATGTAAGCCAATTTTGTGGCATAGGAATTTTGTAATTTTTCTTTCAAAATTCTGATTGAAATTCCAAGAGATGGCCTGACCCCCGAACCGTGCCTCTGCACCTGTGCATGCATGCGTGCCTACCTGCCTAAGTTTGTGCCCAGCTCTGCCCAGGCCCCTGCGCGCCTGACTGCCTAGACGTACCCTTGTGCGTCTGCCTGCTTAGTCTCGCCTCTGCGTGCCTACTTGTCCCCAACCGCACCTCGTGCACACCTGGACCCTACCGCACCACAATTGGTACACACCTAGGGTTTGTATCTTACAAACCCTAATGTGTTGTTACCATAATTATTTTAATTATTCATTTAATTAAAAATCTGAAATTGAATTAAAATTATTTTAATTTGGAAATTTCTTTAATTGAAATAATACTAATTATTTTCCTTAATTAAAAATATTTTAATTGTTCTCTTCTATAATTTAAATATCCAAAATTAAAATTATTTTGAATTTTAATTTATTAAAAATAAATTATTTAATTTTATATTTAAATTAAATTACCCAAAGTTTAAAACCCAAAGTTTAATTATTTTAAAATGTTTGTTTAAAATAATTAATATTTTGTATAATTCAAAATGGATATGGAAAAGGGTGGCATTGGCTCAACAAGACTACATCTCAAGGTTCGAGATCAAGGTGCTCTTCATCAGGCCTTAGTTAGTCTATGTTACATTTTCATATATTTTTTGCAAGTGTTGTAATTTTTCTAGAAATACCCAAAAGTTACCAATCTGCTTTTATTTATGTTTGAATGCGATTATAGTGTTTAATATTTGTCATGCATTACAACATGCCATTCATTTACCCACACAGTATCCAATTAATATACATTACATTCGTGTAGAAATATGCTATTTGGAACGTCCTATATTTTATTATATGTTTATATGTGATAATTCATATAATATAATAATAAACTTAGTCTTAATTAGTAAAGATGGTAAATCAAAATTAAAGTTGTTTAAATTTTTATTTTAATGAAAAAATATTTTATTAAAATTAGAATTAAGGGAACAATTTTATTTTTTGCTTAATTGGATTAGTAATTATTAGAATATCATTTCGTAAAAATAATTAAATTTACTTTTACAACTAAATTAAAAAATATTGATTTTGTGAAAAACACATTTTAAAAAAAAATAGTGAGTGAGAGAGGGAGTTATGACAATAAGTCTCATGGTCTCCATTATTTGTTGAACACCGAGGGACATAGGAAGAGTCTCGTGTCGCCTCCGTTTGCGGCCTCCCTAAGGAAAGACTTCTAAATATGTTTATTTTATCTCAAGGTTGACTTCTCTTATGAGAATATAATTAGTGATGTATTTCAAGTTTGAATGACGCTAAGGCACACTCTTGAGTTAAGTCATTGATTGAAAATAATGGGTTACACTCCGAAGGTGTATCTAGGCTTTCAAGCACGACTAGTGCATCTTGACCAAACTAGCAGTAGTTCATAAGTCAAAAGAGAAAAAGACGTTTTTAAGTTTTCACTTATGAAATTGAGATTGGTCTCAAAATTAATTTGGAGTTAGTCTGACCTACCCCAAGGCCGGTCCATTAATTTTAAAATTAATTTATCGGGGATTAGTATATAATCTTATTTGTTTTTATATGTTGCATTCATGCATTATGTTTACCTTTTCAAATAAAATTTGGTATTTAATATATGTTTTAATTCATTATATATATTTTATTTATTTATTTCCAGCAACAATGATTAATTCTCTTAATCTTGATCAAGTACTTGAAACCTTGGAAATTCAAACACACCTCATCGATAAACTATTGGAAACGATTTCATTTAGTCTTCTCCACATAAGAAGATGGTATGAAGGGATCCACATTGTCTTGGGAACACAAAACTTGTACGAAGTAGGGCTGATCATTAGGCGGGTTGGTCGGGTTACAAGGCATTTTTACCCATCCAATGTCATAATCGGGTTAGCAAAAGTGACCCGTAACTTGCCCAATTAAGAAATTTTTTTTTAACCCGTCCAATAATTTGGGCGGGTTGGTCGGGTTAACTCGCCCAAACTGAAATGGTTTTTTTTTGGGCGGGTTGGTCGGGTCAACCCGCCCAAACAAAAGTGGTATTTTTTTTTTGTAATATTTTTCTTTTAAATACTAGTACTAATATTGTGAAGTTTATCTTTTTAAGCTTAAAACAATATTTTAAATTTATAGTAAAAAAATTAAAACAAAACTTAATTAATTTATATATTTATTTGAATATATTAAAAATAATAAATTGATAATAAATTCTCAATTGGGCGGGTTGATAATTATTTTCAACCCGCCCAATGTAACAATTGGGCGGTTTAAATTTTGGTCGGTTTATTCGGGTTGCATTTTTTGGCGGTATTTTCGGGTTGGTTTGGGCGGATTATTCGGGTTGGGCGGGTTGTAAAAATTTCTGCACAGCCCTAGTACGAAGCGATTTATGATCTACCTCCAGAGGTCCAAGTTTTTCATCCAGCTTTGAAGAACATGAAAAATATAGTGAATAGATGAGATTGAATCACCTGGCATGTTAATGCATGTTATCGACCATGCATGGTGACATTAAAGAAAGATATATGGTAATTGAAACTGCATAGGAGATGTGGTCCAAGATAAAGAATGATGCTATGTTACATGCTAAATTTTTGAAAAACAAGGTAAATTTGATTTACTAAAAAAAACTCTTCTTTAATATTTTCAATGGTTGATTCAAAATATTTTTGATATGTTCTTATCTTCAGGGAAGCATAAATCTTTTGAGAAAAAGAGTAATTGCGTTGAAACCAAAGCGAAGAAGAAATGATGAAGACGATTGAATAAATAAAAGATTAGTTTAGAAATTTATTTTTTTTTACCTTAAAACAATTTAAATTTTTTAGTCATTTTGAAATAGTTGATTTTCATTATGAAAGAAACTAATAAATTCTTTCTTTAAATTAGTTCTAGAATTCTTTCTAGAAACTATATTTTTAGATTCCTTTATTTGATGAGTGAACAATGTAAATATTTCTTTTGAATAATAAATTCAGTTGTTATTTTTGAAATGTATTTGTTCCACCTATTTCATCAATGAGTATTGCTGACGCGGTTCTTCGCCGATAGGTAATTATACGAATAAACGGGATGGATTAGTGCTAAATAGTGAACCGTAATATGAAAATATTTATATTCCAAACTAGCGAAATTAGTATTGTAGGAAGGTTATCACTTCTTTTCTTTTAGGTGGTTCGAAGGTTAAAATCCCTTTAGTCCACCAGTCAATATTATTGATATCTCTTGAGTATTCTTTGTACAGAGTGTTTCTTTACAACGAAAAATGCCAACCCCTTGCAACACCCAGGGTCTCGGTATTTATAGGGAGAGGATACCTAGGCGTTGGTAAAGGGGGCCATCCCGTGATCTTCTTACCCATCATGTCATCTCTGTGACACTGATGATTAATTCCTAAAACCTAACAATGAGGTGTTGTCTAATAAATAGGTAAGGGGAGATAATGGGCTGCATGGCCCAAACCAGTCGTGGGGTGCCTGAACACGCACGTTTATGCTGCGTGTCTGAGAATTCAGGAATGGAATAGACACGTGATGTCTGATATGTGCACGTTTACCTTGCGTGGTAGCCTTTACAAGGATTCGAGTCAGACTACGCTGCACCTCGAGCTCGATGTAGCGCCAGCTCGTGATATCCATACTGCTGACCCACTGCCTTCGAGTAGACTGCTAACTCTCTGATCAGCTTCAGGCTAGGGAGGTGGAGACTCGTAACAGCAGCTCCGGGTGGACGATTTACACGTGGCGGACTGAATTATGCCATTTTCCAGCTCGATAATAACTCGCGGATATTTAGGGCGTACAAGTATAAATGATAATTATGAATTATTCATTATGGTGCAAATCATAGATTTAATAAATAAGACATATTATTCCAACAACAATTAAGTGAAACATTTATGTGAATCATTTTTGAGATTGACTTGTGATTAGTAAGACACATAAAACAAATAAAAGACAGTCTTTTATTGGAACCATTCATTGACTCTCTCCCTCTTTATATACTTGAATAAATTCATTCTACTTTAAAAAATTTGTTTACATACTCTTATCCATTGCTTTATGCATGGATTATGAGATTAATTTAAATTGTGTCTAAGAAGTCTTTACTGAATGGCTGACATGACAAAATCATTTGATGATCTCAACCAAAAAGATTCTATAGTGATTCTTATTCTTAATATTGATAACGTTATGATCATTGGGAATGATGTAGAGAAATTATCAATTGAAAAGACCCCCAACTAGCTTATTGCTAGTCCCTAGAAATTCATGCAGATAAAAAGTTACTACCAAGATGAATTGGTGAACTAAATTATGCAAAATCATTTAACAAAATGTTTAGTGAGAATTTAGAAAATGCTATTTTAAACTATCAAAGTTGTAATTCAATAGACGTGTGTGTGCACCAAACCATATTCATCTTCCCATAATTTATAACACAAAAAATATTGAAAAATCACCAAAGAATAAAGTCTCAACTCCAAATCCTTGCAAATGTATTGAAAGTATTTTTATGGGAGATGGTTGACACGCTTGGAGTTGGAAATTTATCAATTAACACTAAAAAATGGATGTTATCGTTTCAGGACAAACAATGTTAACGAATATTGATCAAAAGATAGGCAAATCAATTAATTGGAATCTAAATGACATATGAACCTTCGGAATTTTACAAAATGATATTAAGAGCCAATATAAAGAACAAAACAAAAATAAAATACACAAATTTTGTATTTTTTTTATTATTTTTTTTATTTTTGATGACATAAATTGAAAACAAATGTAGTAATGTTGATATATATTTTTTATTTGACAATTTTTTTTCAACAAAACTACAAAATATGTTGCTCTTGTTCTTTTTTTTTTCTTCTTTTTCTTTATTTTTTATATTTTTTTTCTTTTTTTTATATATAATTTTTTTGACAAGTGACAGCATAAGAATAAAAAATTACAAGAAATTAAAAGGAAAATTAAAATAAAATACAACAAAGTCTCTTTAAAACAAAAACTATCCCTTTAGTAAATATCATGTTTTAAATCCCAAAAATTAATTTTACCAATTCAAATGATCAATAGAAGTTTTCAAAGTTGTTTTCTCATTATCAGATCTCACAAAAATTAAAAGCTTTAAACTTTAGGATTTTTCTCAATTGAATGTGTGAATTTTTTTTTCAATGTTTGGTTGTGCATGAAATTACACTAAAAAATGACTTCCTAATAGTAAAAATAGCAAAATTTATTTCACAAAAATTATGTTGTCATGAGTTTTGCAAACATTTAACTCAAAATTTCAAAATGGTAATCAAAAAATATTTCAACGCATGAATATGCCTACTACCCCAACTTTAAATGAGACATTGTCCCCAATGTCTAACGTTAAGCCCATTGTGGGAGAAAAAAGGAATATGATAACCAACAAAACCCCAAAAAGTAAAATTCGCAACATAAAATATAGACACAAATTAAAATAAAGCACACAAAAAAGAAAGATAAAACCTGATTAGTCTTTGGTAGAAAAAAGCATTGCTCTCAGGTAAGTCTACCAACTGCATATTTGCGTACTATCCTGTATCAAAAATGAATTTTCTTTTATCCTGCGTCTCAAAAATAGAAGTGTTAGTAACATTTTTAGGATAGAGAAAATCTTTGAGTTCAAAATCGTGGAGGAAATTGGGTAAATGTGTCATTGCAAATATGTTTATGATTTCCTCCACGATTAAGTCTATCACATCAGTATGATAGCTTCCATTATTCTTTGGAGTGGTTGGAAGAATTTCAATATGGGAAAGAGTTTCACTCCAAATGGTAATAGCATCATCCTCATCGGGAGTAGAATTGAGAGTAGGGGATGGTGTTATGGCCTCAGGTTGGGACGAGAATTGACTTAAATTATGTGAAATAATAGCGTTGGTCAATTCTTAAAGTTGAGAACTAGTTTCCCTAAAATCTTCCACCAATTGTCTATTGAACTCTCTTTGCTCCTTTATAAATGTGTGTAAAGTGTCCTCTAAAGAATTCGTATTAGTGCAGACATTATATGGAGGTGCATGTGGGAAGTTAGGAAAATTTTGCTCAAAATTCATGTGAAGTGGTGCATGGTAGTTGTACTCAAGCTTCCAACTAAAATCTACGGAATTGGTCCAACTAGAATTTTGATTCCTATGATCGACTCTTGCAAAGTTACAATGACGTTCATCATAATCTACCTCGGGGACCTCGTAACTTTCTCTTTCAAACTTAGTTTCTAAGACCTCAAGTTCTCGGTAATCTCTTACACTATGTTTGTATGCACCTCTAAAACAACTAGTACCCTCAGTAGTACTAGAATTATGGTTGTATCCGAATGAAGAATAATACATTGGAAAATACATATCGAAACGTTTCTTTTCATCTTCATTCATATTTTTTTATTTTTCTTTTGTGATTTTTGATTTTTGATTTTTGATTTTTTTTTGTTTTACTTGTTTCCAGGTCGATTTAAGGATTTTAGAACGGTCCCGCTTAAGACCCACACTTGATCTAGAACTCCCCGATGTTACTAGATAATAGTGGAGGGGTTACAATTCACAAGAACGGTGCTCTTACAACCAACACTTAATAGAATTCCCTAAGGTTACTAAGTAAGCATGGATGAAACTTTACTCAAATTGGCCTTTAAGCAAAAATTGCTTATGTTGACAAAACAAG
Source organism: Humulus lupulus (assembly GCF_963169125.1). Lineage (NCBI taxonomy): Eukaryota > Viridiplantae > Streptophyta > Magnoliopsida > Rosales > Cannabaceae > Humulus > Humulus lupulus. The sequence goes on along the minus strand of NC_084796.1, from coordinate 53,756,312 downwards.
CTCTGTTTTGTTTTGTTTTATTATTATTATTATTTTGTATTTTATGATTTTTTTAAAGATGTAAAACCTAAAAAACAAATTAAATAGAGAGACAAACCTAGCAATGATAAATAAAAAAAATTATCGAAACACAAGAAATAAGATGCTCACAAAGCCTAAAAAAATATTATAAAAAAAAAAAACAAATGAATAAAAGGGCTAATAAAAAAAGTTTTAAGAATGTAATATATATATTTTTTTCAAAGATAGAGGAAAAATTAACTAAATAAACAATAAAACTAAATTAATCATACAACCACAAAAAGAAAGCACAAAAGTAAGATTAAAAAAAATGTAACAAATCCTAAACACAAATAATTAAAATAAATGAAAACTAAAGTAGAAAAAAATAAGCAATCAATTTATTATTTTTTAAAGTTTTTTTTACTAAAAATAAAAAAAAGAAATAAAATAAAATAAGCTACCAAAAATAAATTAACAAGAAAAAAAAAAGCTAAATACACACACAGCAAGCTTTTTTTTATAATTTTTTTTCACAATAATAATAAATAAAAAAGAGAGCAAAAAAACCATCAAAATAACAATAAAATAAACTAAGAAAAATAACAACAAAATAAACTAAGAAAAAGAAAGGATAACAATTTTTTTTTCTCTTAGCACATCAATAGAAAAAATGAAAAAATAACTAAAAATGAACAATAAAAAAATATTTTAGTGAGTTTTTTAACTTTTTTTATGAGTAAATAAGATAAATCTAAAAAAATAAAATCCTAGAGAAATATACACAAAAAGAAAATGATAGAATTACTTACCTCTTTTTCCTACTTAAATGAGAACCTTTACTTACTATTACCTCCTCGGCAACTGCGCCAAAATTTGTTTAACGCCCAAAACGTGCATCCACTAAGCGGTGGTTGTAGTATAGATCGGGCGATCGATTCCACAAGGAGGCAAATAAAAAAGTTAATCAATAAATAAAGTTAAGAGATAAATAATATGAGGAAAATAGAACAAGTGATATTTTTGTTGTTTTTGAGATTTATAAATTAGAAATAAAGATAGACTAAAGTGTGATGTAACAATAGGTAACAAGTAGGAAGGATCAAGAGTCACTAATATGCATACTTATTTATTTGGATCTTTGATTCATAAAAATTACACAAATGAGAAGTTCACATCTCAAAACTATCCATTTGGAAGATTTAGCATTGAAGCACAAATATATTTTTCAAAAATGTATTCAAGTGATTATTATTCTTTACCATGGAAAGATGAGATCAATCTTATGAGAAATCTAAAAATGACATTATACCATTGGCAATAATGCAATAAAAGATTGGACATAAAACCTAACACAAATATTACTTTTACTATTTATAAAATACATAGAAAGAGCATGACTAATTCTATATAAATTTTAGCAAAAGTAAATATATATGAATGAGATGGAGAAAATGATAAAGATATTATCTATATTATTTTCACTAATTTGATAATACATAGAAAGTGCTTGACAAAATCTATATACTATTAGTAATCATAAATATAGATAACAAGATGAAGAAATAGAGATGAAGAAGTAGAGATGAAAGAAAATAAATCACTCAAATATATAAACTTTAAGCACATGGTGAATAAAAAATACCAAACAAAGTAATAGTGCATATAGGATCATCCGAACCTTCCTAAGAAGGTTAGCCTATTATGCTAAACATTCTCATGAAATACTAGAGAGAAAATATGAGAAATGGGACTAAAATTTGGTAGAGTTTTGCTACCTAAAAATTACTTAGAAAATATGAAATGAGAGTCCCTATTTATAGAAGGAGAAAATGACTAAAGAAATTAAACAACAAAATGGGGTTTACAAAATAAATCTGAAATATCAATAATAAAATATGATTTTGAAAAATCAAATTTTATTATAAATATTAACCTAGTCATTTTGGTGTATGGTCAATATGCCCTTTTTCTAAAGCACTAAAAATAGATGAGCTTTAAAGCTCAAAATGGCAATGTACATGGCCCAAAGTGCACAAAAAATTGGGCCAAAGGTGGCTGGTGGCAGTTGGTCCATTGACCAATCCCAGCCAATCACAGGAGGCCACGTGGAGCTCAAAAATGGAGGAAAATGCCTTAGTAGACCGGGTCCACGCGGGTGGGCTGGCTGGGTCTCCAGGAGGACGGGCGCCGGTCGCGGCAGGCAGGGACGCGGGTCCGGAGTCAGGTCATGCGGGTTGCTGGGCTGGGAGGGTTGGAGGCTCGCGGACAGGTGGCAGGGGAGGAGCGCGCCAAGTGGCACGTTGGGGTGCAAAGAGGCTGGCGGGCCTGGGCCGAATTCTGGGCCTATTTTTGGGCTTCCCTCTTTCAACAATGCCACATTTCCTTTTCCTTCTTCAATTTTATTTATATCTTTTTTTCTTAGTATCCAAGTGCCAAAAATATCAATAAAATCCTACAAAATAAAACAAACTAATTTAAAATTAAATATTTTAATTTATAAATTTAATCATATTAATTTGATGAAAATATTAATTAAAACTTAATTTATTTTGACTATTAAAATCAATAAATGTGTATTTTTGGGCACTAATAAAAAAGAAATGGTTAGCTGAACATTTCTAAATATTAGATTTAGAAAAGCCAAGAATGTTCTATACATTCAAGTCTATATAGATTGAAGGAACAATTTTTTCGCATTGTCTCAAGCGATCTATATAGATAAGAAGCTTAAATAATTTAGTTTACAAAAATTCAAGAAAGACTTTTTGCCTTCCCAGCGAGGAGGATGTATTATCTAAATAATTATTTCCATTTATTCTTTTACTAGAAAAGAAGGACATGAGACAATATTCCTAAAACTAAATGATGGACTGCTTAATGTATCGAATATTATGTTTACGAATTAACATTTGTTAAATGGTGGGAATAGTCAGCAATTGTCAATCCAATGATGGATTGAGTCACTGAATAGTTATAAGGACTTAATTTTTAGTATCTTGAATATAATGGAGATTATATGTTTGTGTATTTAGGCAATGTCCTAAAATCCCAAAAGATGAACTGATTTTAAACCAGATAGAAATCTTCAAAGATTGACATCACAATCAGTTTCCATGACTGTGGAGGAAACACACTAACCTGCAAATGTATTGGACATTTCAGATTTATATGTTTCACCATGGAAGACGCAATGTAACAGCTACGAGCAGTTAAATAGGATATTTGATTTAGTTGAGTTCTTTGCCATTCTAGAAAGGGTTTAAGACTAGAACAAACTACCAATACCTCATTGCGAAAGCAATGGACATACAACTATTATAGAAGAACTAGAAATCATGAGAGGGTATAGCACATGAAATAAAGTATAATTTAATTCAAGAAATTTTTACATAATTGATGTACTGATCTTGAAGATAACTTCAAAACAGTTTCTTACAAAACTGTTAACAAAGACTTTGTTAGACAAATTCGTTCAGGAGAATGTGATTGACACAATGAAAGAGATGCCTCAATTTGCTTTAGGGCAAATGGGAGATTTTTGGGAATAGTGCCCTTAAAGCAATTGTAGTTGACAAATGTTTTAAATGAAATAAATAATTGACTTGAATTCTTATATATATATATAGAATATGTCTATATTATGTTGATAATATTAAGTAAATATCATAAAATTCTAAAGTTTATCCACGTGATCTTAATCTCATATTGGTATGAGAGGATCGAAATTAAGATAATAAACTTAAAACAGATTGTAGTAAATAAAGTTATGAAATCTTTAGATTAATTACTACTAGTACGGTTCACTAGTATTATGAATACAAGTGACCTAGATCCGGGTCACTAGTGTAGTAGGACACTTTATTGAATGTACTTTGTATATAGTGATATATAGAACTCGACCAGATGTGATTTGTTAATACTTGTTTAAATATTGTTTCATAGTATCAATTGTTGACGGTAAGAACTCGTCAACGATTTAAGGTTAGAAAACTCAGATTATTATACTAAATATAGCTAAGAATCAGATGGAAAGAACTTGAATCAACAGAAAAATCAGGACTACAATGGAACAAAGATCATATATTTCTTAAATGTCTCCTCATACAATCAGTTTTCCAACCCCTCAACCTGAGGGGTCGAAACCTATTTATAGGCGGGCTCTATTGGCCCCTTGATACAAGTAGGTCCCAAGGGACATGGACATATGTAGGTACAGGGTCAGGGTAATGGCTTAGGACATAGTGGTGTCTACCCTGACAATGCCCAAGTAGTGGTGCAAGACATCGTACTGTGGACTCTGGAATATTATTGGGGGTGCTCAGGTAGTGCCTCCACTCTCCGTACAAGTTCGTACCACCCCTTCTTTTTAGACACAGATGACAGGGCCACGCCTTTGACCCCTTCATGATCGTACATCCTATATCTGTGTACGCACCTCGTACCCAGACGTCCTCATAAATTCATGTTTGGCGCCTAATGATTATTTGACATACCCATTTGGTGTTTCCAAGTGTTCCTCGTGCATATATCAAGGAGGCTCCAAACTATACATGTCATGAGAAACCAAGGCGCGGGGGGTGTTTGTGGCAGAACAAGGTGCACACATGAGAAGTAGCGAGGCTGCACCCTCGCATGGCGAGGCTGGCCTGCTTCGATCACATGGAGGCGAGGCGAGGGGACACGGGATATGCAGTGGGGCTGCACCTTCGCATAGCAAGGGTACCTCGCATAGCGAGGCTGGCCTATTGCAGTCGCATGGAGGCGAGGCACGGGACACGGGAGATGCAACAAGGATGCACCCTCGCATAGCGAGGCTGGCCTGTTGCAGTCACATGGAGGCGAGGCGCGATGTCTTGCGTAGACGCGCTGCGCGTGGGAGGCCCGCCAAGGACCCGCGAACAGCGAAGGTGACGCGGCATGTACGGGAGGCCAGCCAAGGACCCCCGCATAGCAAGGATTGCATTCGAGTGGGTAACCAGCTGAGGACCCTCGCATAGCAAGGGTGGCTCTCTTAGCCCAACTCCTTCGATGCCATGTGACGCCCTTGCCCCTTTTTGCATGTGGAAACTATCCAAGTGAGGCTCTCGCCCCTTCATCCCACTAGGATGCGTCTCATAGTATTTAAGGTGCCTCGTAGCATAGAGGTTCTCCTGAATGGAATTCGCAAGGGAAGAATTCCCACATTCACATCAATCAAACACATCAAATGATGATCATATACACGATGATCTTAATCCTGAGGTTTCTATGAACTCCTATATATGTCATCTGATCCTTTGATTCATGCGTTAAGCTTTGTCAGAATGATCAGGCTAAGAACAATTGTTTTGGGGACTCAATGATATATATGGCTGGGGACATAGTAGATATGGAATCTATACCTTCTTATAGATTGAATAATGGTTCCTTATTGGGTTGACTTTTGGAACTGAAAAGGTTATGAACGCTCACATCGCAAATTTGTTGTGACACAACCTTCACTATTAAAGTCAATGGTAATCTAGGAACAAAATATAGTTAAAAGGGTAAAACAATAATTTTATTCCCTTTTAAATATGAGCTATTAATAGAGGATTAATGTAACACCCTACTACCCAGGGACTGTTACGGTGTGGGTTTTAAACAGTGCTATACTCGCTAATCGAGTCATTTGGCCATAATCGTGTAACTAAGTATGATTAACGATTTAGGGTTAATTTTTTTGGTTAAGATACAACATTTCACTAAAACTTTTACAGTATACATTGGGATCCCAAAAATATAATTTAAAGGTTAGTTACAATAAAATATTTACAACCAGCCGACCTAAGCGGCAAAATAGGGTTTAACCCTAGTTCCTCTTTAAACCCTCGGTCGTGGTGGTCGAGCAGCCGCATATGTACACATCGTTACCTAAGCTCTCCAACTCAAGGATGGTCCAGCTTTCTTTTGCCTTTACCTGCACCACATAGCACTCGTGAGCCGAAGCTTAGCAAGAAAACTCAATATGCTCATGAACAAGTAATAACATGTTACTAAATCACAACAGGCATGCCTAGCAGAAATAACCCTACTCATGCATTCAACCAGGTACAAATAAATGTTTGTCGAGTCCTGCGCTCTGATTAGATGACTAATAAGTCTCTCGCTCTGAGGTAGATGAGTAATAAGTGTCTCTGAGGTAGACGACTAATAAGTCTCTCTCTGAATAGACGACTAATAAGTCATACTCTATTTAGATGACTGATAAGTGTATCTCTGTTTGGATGACTGATAAGTCTATCTCTGTATAGATGACTGATAAGTTTATCTTCGTGTAGATGACTGATAAGTCTATCTCCATGTAGATAACTGATAAGTCTATCTCCGTCAGATGACTAATAAGTCTATCCTTAAATATATCACTGATAAGTCTATCTCTGAGGTAGATGAATAATAAGTCTCTCTGTATAGATGACTAATAAGTCTATCCTTATGTAGATGACTGATAAGTCTGTCTCTGAGGTCCCATTCCCTCCTAGCCATGTGACATGTAGGTCACCTTAGCTTATAGCCCTGGCTATATGTAATTAGCCTTTAGACTAGACAAGCGATTTTGTTTTCATCGAACTTAGGGTTGGTCAAGCATTTCATGCTTATGATGATAATGCTTATGTCGATTAGATCTAATCTTTTCGGCTTGCGTTAACATGCTAATACCGTTCTTGAGTCATAAGCCAATACCATACGACAAGTGCTCAATACTACGGCTGATCTTGACTGATAAGTCACAGCTTCACAATCAATACTGACACCGATCCCTGACTATTAATTCAGTGCTTCCTCAATGAGGTAATGCAAACATACATATATCATATGTCAAATATTCAGATATAAGACATTTAGCATGCTTAATCAATAATCATAAGCATAGTTATAATCATGCACAAATACAGAGACTCAAGCTATGATCAATCTCATATTCAACATTCATGCCATGCCCTAATCTCATGTATCTTATGCATCACATACTGGGTGCAGTTTTCTTACCTTTGGTCCAAGCACAGGTTACCAATAAACAAGCCACAAGCACGATCCTGCTGCCAAGCCCCGGGTGATAACCTCATCACAAGCATAATATAAAACCTCATAAAAAATGAGTAAATAATACTTCCGGACCAAATCCTAGCCTCCGGGACATCGAATCCTACCAAACCGGGTAGTAAGATCGATCCCGAGCCCTTAGGTTTAAGTTCCCATGACTAAAATCTCACTTTGACCACTTTTGCCCATTTTGAGCCGCGACCCTAAACATTAGAGCCGCTGCACCACTCAAGTCAGGCCCAAAAATCCTTCTTGGACTGGATTAGAGCCACAGCTCTCCCCAATGGAGCCGCAACTCAAATAGCCCAGCAGCCCCATTCACCTGCTTCTTCAAGCATGAGCCACGGCACCCAAGAACAGAGTCGCGACTCGACCTCGAACCCAGCCAGAAAACCTCCATTTTCTCATTTTAAAACCTTCCAAAAACCTACCCAAACATATCCAAATCCCAAAATCAAAGTTCCCAATCATCCTAATTATCCAACACCAATAAAACCCAAGCTTAATTTCATTCAAAAACTCATCCAAACACAAAATCCAATAAAAGCTTAAAAACATAGAACTTAAAATGTGGATTACCTCTGATTAAGTCGTTTCCCAACTAAATCCTCAGGCTAATAAGCTTCTAATCTTCCCTAGAATCGCTATGCCTCGATCCGTGCTTAAATCCAAGTCCTAAAACTCATGTTTCCTTCGAAAATGCGATTGGTGTCAAAAAGGGAACAAGGGAGAGAGAGAGAGAACATACTGAACGTTCTTTTTATAATTCTAACAGGTTACTTCAAGCTTAAGTAACCTCAAGCAAATCCTAATGCTCGGGGTCCCAAAAATGCCCCTGGGGGTTAAAATAGTCAAAATTCATAGAATTTCCCCCTGATCTCACTAATTCCCAATTTATCATCAAATATTTATTCACATTACATAATATCCTGATAATGTGCTAAATACCAAAATACCTCTTGACTCACTCCGAGTCAAGTATGAATCCCGTTGTGACTTTCCCACTAGCTTGCTTCCTAGGATTGCCTCGTGCTGAGTAACCCAAGCATAACCAAATAATAATGAAGTACCATACTCATACCACATATATGCCAAATATGCCCAAAACGGGCCAAAATATGAAAATTGCCCAATTGAACAGAAATGGGCCCGCATGCATATTTAATACACCTAAACATGCATATCTAGTCATATTATGATAGAACTCACATATTCACATAATGATACACATATATATCACATAATCGTATAATTCCAAGATTTACCATCCTGGCCCCCTAATCAAGGCCCTAAGCCTTATTAGGAAATTTGGGTCGTTACAATTAACGTTGTATGTGATGATTATATCAATTGACCTTTTATTCTTTAATAAAGTACCCTGTAAATATATGTCTATAATTATCAAGAGTTCAATCTCATATTTATAGTGGAGTAATCATGTGATTTATAAATATGATTATTTAATCAAAGAGCTTTGATTAATAATCTAATATTTATTGGAGCTTGATATTATGGGTCCATAGGTCCCCAGGGACCCTATATCAACACCATATCAAGATAAGAGTTGATACAAGGGTAAAACTGTAATTTGGAAAATTGAGAATAATTTTATTCTTCGAGTCAAGTATACAATTATATGATAATTGAGATTGAATAATTAATTTGGAATTAATGATCAAATTTTCGAAAATATGTTTATTAATTTAAATATATATAAATTAATTTTTGAAATTAATTATTTTATTTGAGTGGGAGAAAATAAAATTGGCAAGTCAAAAATATTTTTTGATTTATTGAATTTTAAAAGATGATGATCATCAATTAGAATTTTGAATTTTGAATTTTGAATTTAAATTTTGAAATATGGTAGTGATATTTTTCCTTAAAAAGATGATATCATATGTTGTGGAAGGATTGATTTTAGTTAAATAAAAAAATTAAAAGAAAAATGCAATATCCCTTAAAAGGGAATACTGCTATATTCACGCATGACACAGTCCATGGACTGTGCCATGCGTGTATCAATACACAGATAATGTATCTATGTTGTTTTTATTTTATTTATTTAATTAATTAATAATTTGAAAATAGATATTTTCAAATTTGGTAAGTTAGATATTTACCTAAATCAAATTCCTATCATCATTATGATGTTATTATATTACTATTATTAGAAATATTGAGGTAATGCATAATCTCTATATATATGATATATAATAACAAGAAGAAAAAAAAATACAGGTTAGGGAGAATTCATAAAAGTTTCAGAATTTGTCAGACAAGAAATTGTCTTCTTCTTCTTTTATTCTAATCTTTCTCAAGCCATAATCCAAGTTCTCATGTGTTGAGATATACTTGTGATTTCTAAATTACAAACTCATGTTCTTTATGTGCCCACACACATCTTGAGGTGTAGAGAACACTCTAGAAGATCATGGTTTGAGTACTCAAAGTGTTGGATAGGAAGATCGATATATATACGAAAAGACTCAAGGACACTTGATAGACTTCAAGAGGTAAATACTTTTGTTGTTGATTATTTGTGTATATGTGTACATTTAGGGATAATAGCGGCATAAGTACCCAATGTTTGAGGAAAACACCCAACATGGACCCAATCTTTTTCTTAGTGGGTAAAGTACCCAAACATCCTAAAACTCTAATTCCGTCCAATTCCGTCCATAGGGTCTCTGTTAGTGGACCATAGTGGACATGTGTAGGCTCCAGATTAATCCTAGGTTTAATTTAATTTCATTATTATTATTATTTTATTTTTAAAACCTAAAAACTAAAATCCCCAAACCCACGAAGAGAAGCTATTTTCGAAGAGGCTACAAGGAAGAAGTCGACGATGGAAGAAGAAGCCATTTTGAAGAGCTAAGGAAGAATGAGGACTGGGAATATGGAGGGTGAAGGTTCATTTTGCTTTTCTGGTCGAGTACACATCAGAGGGAGGTATCGAGGTAGGGGTCCAGTGAGGTATGATGGAGTAACCTGTGATTGTGGCTTAACGTCAGCATTGAGGACCTCTTGGATCAATCGAAATCCTGGTAGATGGTTCAGAACATGCTATAGTATGAAAGTATGTTTTTTTAAAAAAAAATTCTTGTTCTTGATTATTCATGGTTTGAATGGTGTTCTTGAAATAACTTGTATATTTTCTGCCTTATTACAGTCAGAAGGGGGATGTGATTTTTTTCATTGTGTGGATACAACAATCATAAGGGGTGGCACAAGACTCATCAAGAATCTCCCCCTTGACGCCAGCATCCATCGTATCACTCATCCGATTCTCATCCCTTAACCCATCCCTATTAAATAGTAGGATTCTTAACCATTCCTACGAGATCTTCTATATGTATATCATTCTTCGTAGAGATATATCTGAATGCGCCATTCCACATATTTCACGCACACTTTGTAATTTCATGGCTTGAACTATGAGGTTATTCTGCTTTAGTTGCTTGGTCGATGATGCAACTTGCACAATATGCAAAGCAATGGAATCAATTTCTAAAACTCCTGCCACTTTCTTGTTTTCACGCTCTGTAGGCCAATTATAATTATTCATGGCAATTTCCTCTAACAGGTCATAGGCTTCATTAGAAAATTTTCTCATAAATGCTCCACCCGCTACAACATCAATTATGGTCCTGGTGTTTCCCCCCAAACCATTGTAAAAAGTGTGCACCAGCATCCATTTCTCTATCCCGTGATGTGGGCACTTCCGAAGCAACTCCTTAACCCTTTCCCAAGTGTCGTATAGAGACTCCCACTCCAACTGATGGAAATTATTATTCTTTCCTTTAATCCGAGTCAATTTAGTAGGAGGAAAATACTTAGAAAGAGACTTCTCGGCAAGGTTTGCCCAATAAAGTTGGCTTGCAACGACATTAACCAACTTTTAGCTCTGTCTCTGAAAGAAAATGGAAATAACCTCAAATTGATTACATCATTACTTACTCCATTCATTTTAAAAGTAGCGCATAGCTCTAAAATGTTGGTAATATGGAGGTTCGAAACCCTCATTAGGTAACACCCCAAACTGAATGCAATTCTGTACCATTTGGATAATCGAAGGCGTGATCTCAAAATTATTCACCTCGAGAATAGGTGGGTGAATGCTAGACTGTAACCTTGTAACAGTAGGGAGTACATAGTCCCTTAGTGGTGGGTGTACCTCAGCTGTAGCATTACCCTGATTCAGATTGTAGTTTGGAACATTATTAACGTCCTGCGCCATTCTTTCTAATATTTTATGTTTACTTTTTCTTTTGCTGGTCGTCTCAATCTCAAGATCAATGGGCACTAGTATATTCGTACCCCGTCGTCGCATAAACTAGATCACCTGAAATTAAGAAATTTAAAAAGAAACTCAATTTAGAAAACGTTATAATAAAACCAAAGTAGAACGAAAAACAATTAATTTTAATATTGCTAATTAGTTCCCGACAACGGCGCCAAAAAATTGATTGGTAAAATATACACGCAAGTATAGTTGGTCATGTCAAGTTATAAATTTCTGTAATAACGAATATCATCCCACAGAGACTATTAACCAATTACCGATAATCGCTTTTCATTTTCTATTTGGTGATTAAAATTAACATGAATAATTCTAAGTTATGAACACAATTTAAATAACTGTAAACAGAACAATGAATCAAAGGATAAAATCAATAACAAAAAGCCTAGGGAATTAATTTCTTCAACTTTTCATTCTATTAATTTTACTAATCAATTCTAAATCTCTTCTTCCTATTCTAATAGCAGGTCAACAAAAACCGATTCCTATTCTTTTTCAAGATATAAGATCTCAACCTATATGCAAGTTTCCTACATCTCTATGATAAACTTAAGCACCTAACATGCATTAAGAATGGTAACCTAATTGCTACACAAGTCATACAAGGACTCTTGTTCAATATGTAACCTATGTTTATATAATGATAGCATATTCAATTAAGATCTTTCGACTTTTGAATCAAAATCATAAATCAAGCAAATAGTGATCAAGTATTTACTATCATTAGGCAAACATCATATAGGTTAGAATAAAGAAGATATATCAATAGAACATCATAATAAAATTAAATTGAACTTTAAGCAACTACATTAACCCCTAGATAGAGGACTTACTTCATAGATAACATAATGTCAATAACATTCAGATAATTGTTCATAGAAAATAACCTAAGGAATTAAGATGAAGAAGAAATCTAGAAAACAATAAACAAGTAGTCTTTTCTTATTCTATGGTTAACAAAACTAACAAGCCTACTAAAATTCACAGAATAATGTCACTTAAATAGTTTTCCAATGCTCCCAAGTGAAAACATTGTCTTGCCCTTCTAAAAGTTGCTTAAAATTTCAAAATCGTGTCGATAGCGCTGTAGCGCTAGGTTTGGGCGCTACAGCATTATAAGAGAGTCAGATTCTATAAAAAAACTCCCCAACTAGTGTTGTAGAGCTAGGTTTGTAGTGCTATAGCGCTACAATCAGACCCTCAGTGAATTTCTCTTAGTGCTACATAAATAGTGTTGTAGCGCTATTTACAAAAACAAAAGCCTTCAAAAACATCCAATCAGCGCTATAGCGGTATTGTGTTAGCGCTGAGGTGCTAATCACAATAGCGTAACTCGGACTCCTTGCTTCCAAAACAAGTTGATTTTTTCCAAAGTTGCTCCATTTTCTCCCACTTTTACTTCATTCATCTCTTTTCACCATCTTAAAATCAAGAACCTGGAACATGAAAACGCACGCATAAATCTACAATAAAATAGCCCTATGTTGTCTGCGTTTTCACCCAGAGACACGTGTCTTCGTGAGACGGCACCAATGATATGGCCTCGGGGGATTGATCTAGCGGTTGGAAGTTGCCCTTCTCGGGTAGTAAGAATGCGTCGACCTCTTTCCTGGGCCATGTCCCGAGAGGCACAACCATCTTCGAAAGGTTACCTCCCAAGGATGATTGGTAGCCTATGTCTTTTCCTTGCTCCTAGCTATGTTCCAAGCCGATTACCTAGTCCACAGAATCTTAGAGATAAGCCAAGTGGCAACCAATGCGGGCTTGCTGCATTGGAGGCAGACCTAAGAACCTTTTTGAGTGATTTGCCTACAACGTTACTGGTGGTACGACCTGACAACTCGCACTCCCACTACGCTGCCTGACACATAAATACATACAACATGCTCTGACAGAACCAGGGGCATGTTCCCCATAAAGTGATTACCTTATTGCAGTGGGCCCCGCAAATCTCGCTTGGGCCGTGATCTCTATTCAATGTAGCTCGATGTATTGAAAGGTATTAATCCCCCATTTATGGGAAGAATATGTATTAATGACTTATGATTGACATTAATGGCCCCAACCTCTATAAATAGGGCTGGGAATCTCATTGTCAGGGGTCGTATCAATTTTGGTTGACAGAAATAATTGTAGTCAGAGCAATCTAAATGTTGCCTGAGAAGATACTGTAGAAGCTTGCAAACACAAGCTTGCAATCTCCCTAATAAAAAAGACTAGTGTACTAGGGTTCTTTTATAACCTGAACCACATCAAAATCTATGTTCACATAGTTATTTCTTTAACCTCTTTTATACACGTTGATAGCGAAAAAGGCAGTCAACATTTTGGTGCTTTCATTGAGAGCTTGAATAAAGCAATTGAAACACGCGCGATCACGGTGACTACACGAAGAAATTTCACAGATTAAGTGCCCCCTACCGCCGGATTCGAAGTGGGAGAGCCCAGTAGACCACCACGTCAAGACGTGCCTGAGATGGCGGATGTCTACGATGAATATGATGAGTTCGATGGCGAGGAAAATGACGTCGACCATGGGTATTATGAGGATGAATATCATCATCCCATGGAGGCAAAAGAGACGCCAAGAGGGTAACATCATGGCTCTTTAGGAGATGGTGCATGCCATGAAGGCCACTTTTACAGCCCAAGGGTTGCGAGTGGACCCCCACGAAAACACACCAGCTGAGCAACCATTAGGTGTGCCACCGCTGCACTAAGTTGGAGTGCCGCCTGTCAACACAGCAGAGGCGCCACCCGAGTACCAGGCTACAGAGGCGCATGATCCGCCAACTGGGGTGCCCAAAGGGAACCCAGTAGGACTTGGGGCCTCAGCGCCACCACAAGACTGTGGTAAGGGGAAGGACAATGACAATGACAATTATTCTTTGAAGCGTAAGAAGGCCCATCCAAAGCCTGAGGGACACCTGGAGCCGAAGAAAGTTGATAAGGGAAATGGGACAAGGGCCCGAGGACACCGCCAGGCAGATAGCGTTCATGGAGCACGGGGCCCTCCATCCCCACCCGCTCATACGGACTGTGCAAAGCCTGGAGCTGGCATCCCTTCAGAACCTAACCAGCCCCACAAAAATCATCGCTCGAGGAATGTCCCACAGAATCGGAAATGGGGCATCAACATTTTGGTAAATGAAAACAAGTCCGACAGAGAAACAGAGGTGGCCCGCCCGAAAGGTAACGGTGTGTTCCGAGGACAAGCCATCCTCCGAGACAGCTTCAATGCTGGTATGTGTAATAAGGCTGGAGTACATGAGTCTGTTGGTAAAAGTTAGCTAGACCTGCGAGACGATCTCAATGCACGGAGGCGGGGTCTCCCGGCACAAAGCATAAACAAGGAAGGCGACCCACTCTGAGCTGAGTTAGAAAGTCTGAAGCAGATAATGCTTAGGATGGCTAGGCGACAAGGCCACGAGTCTAACTCGAAAGATGAGGAGGTGGAGCCATGTTCTTCGCACCTCGTCGAGGCCTCACTACCTCCAGGATTCAAGATGCCAAATATACCTGGTTATGATGGTGGTTGGGATCCCACAGACCACCTGTCCAAATTTAACAGGTTAATGTCGGTGCACTGGGTCTTTGACGACGCAAAATGCCATGTGTTCCCCCTCACCCTCACGGGACCAGCAGATGAATGGTTTAAGAGTTTCCCACCTAGATCCATTCAGACATGGCAATAGTTATCATTCGCCTTCCGGAGACAATTCATAGGAGTCTGAAATGTGAGCTTTAAGGTCAACGCTTTGGCCAATATCAATCAAGGGTCGTTTAAAACCCTCAAGGCCAACATTAAATGTTTCAAAGAAGAAGCGATGAGAACCAAGAGGGTGGATGATGGCCAATAGTTGATGCCGCTGCAGGTTGGCATTCGCACGGGATCCCCACTCTGGGATGACCTCCAGCGAAGGGGATGCCGACGTCTCAATGTCTTTATACGTCGAGCTTAAGAATACATTAGCTGGGAGGTTGCCCAGATCGGAGCATTCGAGGCTTCCGCCCTTTTTCCTGCCTTAGGACAAGCTCCTAGACCTTTGGCAAAAGGGATCCAATACTCCCCCTATGTTCACTTTCCTCAGGGGTCGGTGGGAGCCCAACCTAGCCAAGGCGCCACTCCCTCCGACAATAGCACCATGGCTCCAAGATTTGGTGTATCTCTGACTGGGTTTGGGGGCAGTGCCCACTGGATATAGCGCTTTTCAGTTTGTATTCAGTAGTGGAGTTGTCACCCCATCCCAGCCAGCTGAATCCGGCCGAGCTCTCAGTGGCACGAGACGTAAAGGAAAAGGGAAAGATCACAAACCTAAGGGAAACAGGATCGTACATCCTGAGAAGGGAGCCACATCGGGCGAGAAGTCTGTCTCATAGTACTCCTAAGATACCAATTTGGTGGACTCCCGAGAAAACATCTTCGTGGCCACGACACAGCATGTACACTGCAGGAAGCCGCAACCCATCCGGAGAGACAAGGATAGGCGGGACCCTGGAAATTTTTTTTGTTTCCACAACGACATAGGGCATCATACTAACGAATGTCGTCAGCTCAAGGATGAGATTGAAAACCTCATTAAGTTGTGACACCTCCATCAGTATGCTAAGGGTGCCCCACGTCCTACACAGCCACTTGTGATCGGGGCCACAGTTCCGCTGGCTGATCCCTAGGTCCGACTCCGGTAGGTCCCCCGCATCCAACAACCCAACGACCTCCTCCAGTAAATGGGCGAGTCGGAACCCTATCAGGAGGGCCTCACCTTGGGGGCACCTCACGAAGCTCGCGGAACCGGTATGTGCGAGCTTTGAACAACGATGATGAGGTAGTGGCTTTGACCCAGTTACTTGCTCAAATGCCACGAATGACAGACCAAGTCATAACATTTTCTGAAGACGATGCTTAGAGAATGCATTTCCCACATCACGATCCATTGGTTATTGAGAGCCAAATCTCCAAAAAAATGGTGGCTCAGATATTGGTACATAACAGAAGTTAGGTGAATATCCTATTTAAATAAGCTTTCGAGAAGATAGGGTTGACTACGACATACCTATCCCTGTGTACCTCGACACTTTATGGATTCTCGGGAGAAGCCCTCATCCCTATGGGGTAGACAAAGCTTCTAGTAACACTCGAGGAAGTTCCTCATAAAGCCTTTAAATATTGTACATTCATGGTGGTGGATTGTCTCTCGTCGTAGAATGAAATTTTAGGAAGACCAGCACTGGTGGAGTTCAAAGCTATCACATCCATCCGACATATGTGCATGAAATTCCCACGGATGCGGGAATCAGCACCGTTCGCGGAGACCAGAAGGAGGAAAGACAATGCTATAATGTCTCCCTCAAGGCTACCATAATGATGGTAAGGGTAGAAGTCCCAGAGATCTTCAAAACCACAGGGGTGCAGGCTGTATAAGACTTGGGCCTGAGGATTTCAACCTAAGGGTTCAGGAGGAGAGGTCTATCGAACCTATAGAGGAGATAGTGTAGGTAATACTGGATGTCTGCACTCAGGGGAGACTTAAAGTCAGAAGTCCCAGAAGCATTAGTGGTCTTCCTTCGGGAGAACCAAGATGTGTTCACATGGTCGCATTCTGATATGACTGACATTGTCCACAATGTCATATGTCATGCCTTGAATGCTGACTCGGGTTTTGCCCCTGTCCAGCAGAAGCAACGGAAGTTCGATCAAACCCAGAAGAAAGCTTTCAAGGTTGAGGTAGACAAACTCCTCTCCAATGGTTTTATCCGAGAAGCTCAATACCCCAGATGGTTGTCCAATCCTGTTCTTGTGCCAAATCTGAATGGCACTTGGAGGACATGCATCGACTTCTCGAACCTTAATAAGGCATGTTCGAAGGGCTGTTTTCCTCTCCCCAGGATAGATCAGATGGTCGATGCCACATCCGGTTACGAGTTACTGTCGTTTATGGACACATACTCAGGATATAACAAAATATCCATGCATGATGCCGATCAGGAGCACACTAGCTTTTGGACCAACAAGGGTGTGTATTGTCACATCGTGATGCCACTCGGGCTGAAGAACGCCGGTGCTACTTAACAAAGGCTGGTTAACAGAATGTTTAAGAACCAGTTGGGGCAGAATAAGGAAGTCTACGTGGATGACATGTTGGTTAAATCCTGAACTTCCCCAGATCATGTAAGTTACCTGGCCGAGGTCTTCGTTGTGCTATGTCGGTTCGGGATTAAGCTCAATCCCTAGAAGTGCACATTTGGGGTGGCTTCTGGCAAATTATTAATTGAAATGCCTTCTCCTCGGTAGCATAACGATGTTCAGAGCTTGACAGGGAGGATCGCAGCCTTGAACCGTTTTGTCTCCAAAGCAACAGATAAATGCGTCCCTTTCTTCAAGATTCTCCGAGGAAGTTAGAGATTTTCTTGGATAGAGGAGTGCGAACAGGCGTTCCAATAGCTCAAGGTACATATGGAAAACCCTCCAATACTATCCAAGCTAGTAGAAGGAGAGCCCCTCCTACTCTACATGGTCATGTCAGAGGACACCGTTAGTGCCACGCTGGTTAGAGAGGAAAGCCGCGTTCAGCACCCCGTCTATTACATTAGCAAGAGGCTCCTAGGAGCAGAGTCTAGTTATTCGCTAATGGAGAAGTTGACCTTCTGCTTGATGGTGGCCTCTCGGAAGCTCAGACCTTACTTCCACGCATACCCAATTAAGGTCCTAACCAACCACCCGCTCAGACAAGTCCTTCTGAAGCCGGAGTCGTCAGGAAGACTTCTAAAATGGTTGGTAGAATTAAGTCAGTTCGACATTACCTGTCTCCCAAGGACGGCTATAAAGGGAAACGCACTCGCTAATTTCATCACCGAGTGAATCGGGAATCAGGAGAAAGATAGGTATACCCTGACGATGGGACCGGTGTGGAAGTTGTTTGTAGACGTATCGTCAAATGAATATGGTGCAGGGGCGGGACTTATTTTGGTCTCCTCTGAGGGACATGGAGTACATAGTGCTCTTCACTTTGGATTCGGTGCTTCTAATAACGAAGCAGAGTACGAAGTTTTAATTGGTGGACTTTGCGTGGCATTAGAGCTCAAGGTCGAAGGACTCGAGATACTTAGCAATTCACAACTCATGGTGAAAAAAATTCTCGGAGAGTACCAGGCCCTGAACACAAAAATGGCAGCATACTTGACAAAGGCTCAAGAAATGTTGCACAACTTCTGAAAGTTCACTATTCCGCAAGAGCCGAGAGAGAAAAATTCTAATGTAGACGCAATGGCAAAATTGGCTACTACTAAAGACCCCGAATTAATCAACGTTTTCCCCATCGACTACTTTGAGTCTCCGAGTATCGTGGCTCCAGAAGAGGTAGAGACAGTACAACCCCAACATGGGTGGATAGAGCCGATAATTAAATACCTCGTCTCCGGGGAGTTTCCCCAAAAAAATCCACGAAAAAGGTCTTGTTCCTTATTGAATTAAATGGCTAAGGGTCACCAAAGGCATCGTGTATGTGTTGGCGGCAAAAGACTACTATATGCAACCAAGAGGTCGTTGATGCAAAAGTTACAAATGACGAATGAATATAGGAAAATTGCCAAAAGCGCATAGCCTATATTCCCAACGTGACACACTCCATAGGTGGTCTCGAACATGCACGCATCTCGCACATAGTGAGACCCTCATCTCACGCCTTGGGTAGCACCTTGAGTCTCGGTAGCACCTCATATCCAGCCGACGGAACTCGCGCCTATCAAGCACCTCGCGCCCATCAAGCGTCTCACACCCAACAGGGCCTCCTACCCATCAGGGTCTCACGTCCATCAAGGGCCTCGCGCCCATCAGGGTCTCGCGCTAATCAAGGCCTCGCACCCATCAGGGCATTTCGCACCCCCAGGCGTCTCGCACCCATCAGGACATTTCGCACCCCGCAAGCATCTCGTGCCCATCAGGTGCCTCGCACCCATCGTGGTCTCATGCCCATCAGGTGCCTCGCGCCCATCAAGGAATCTCGCACCCACCATACGTCTTGTGAGGTCCTTCCCCCACAGGCATCTTTGAACCATGTCATCTGTGATAACACATAAGGGTTTCAATACTTGAAGCTCGTTGGAATAAGGTACCTTGTGAGGGTAAGAACGTACATATGACTCGAAGAGCTAGTACAAGTACTAAATGCACCTACCAACCAAGAGGAATTAGAGTACGGATACGACATCCATGCTAGACAAGTAGTGGCAGCACAAGAATGGTACATGGTAAGGACTCCCTCAGCACGCTTATGAGGTCCGTACCCGACAAGTAGTGGAGGTATAATATGGTACCAAGGCAGGAGTACTTTTGTAGACCTTGACACGTACTAGAGCTGACCACCACTCTTCCAACACCACTACCACCTGTGCTACTACCCTGACAGTGTACCCGTGTACTATTTTGTCGCGAGGGACCACCATGTATAAGGGGCCATTAGAGCGCAGCTATAAATAGACCTTCACCCCTCAAAATAAGGGGTTGGGAAATTCATTGTATACTTAGGCTATTAGGAAATATACGAGTTTTTACTCCATTTTGACCTGCATTTATCTTTCCTCAATTCTATTCTAAATTCTTACTTAATTACACTCTTACTAAACTTTGAGTTTTCCGACAACATCGTTGACGAGTTCTCACCGTCAACAGGGGGCAAAGTCTTTCCAAGAAGATATTAAGGCAAGGATATTTTTGGCCCACCATAAATGAAGACGCGATGGATTACATCAAGAAATGTGACAAATGTCAGTGTTTCTCTAGCATCCCCCGAGCACCTCTGAATGAGCTTACTCAGATGACCAGCCCATGGCCTTTTTTGCCATTTGGGGCATCGACCTTATCGGGTCTTTGCCCATAGGGAAAGGAGGGGTGAAATATGCCATAGTAGCTGTCGACTACTTCACGAAGTGGGTCAAGGCCGAGCTGCTCGCCACCATTACCTCCAAAAAGGCTCTAGTCTTCGTCATAAAAAATATCGTTTGTGGGTATGGACTTCTGAGGAAAATAGTGTCCAACAATGGATTGCAGTTCGACAGTGAAGTGTTCACAGATTTCTTTCAACTACATGGCATTATCAAGAGCTTCGCTTCTATAGGCCATCCTCATGCCAATGGCCAAATGGAAGCAGTAAACAAGACACTCAAGTTCACTCTGAAGTAGAGGTTGGAGCAGGTGAAGGGAGCTTAGGCTGAGGAGTTGCCCAGGGCATTGTAGAGCTATCGTATCACTGCCCAGACCTCCATCGGCCATTCCCCCTTCTCTCTGGCTTACGGATATGAAGATATGCTCCCAGATGAAGCAGCAATATCCACACACCGACGGGAGACGTATGATCCGACCACGAACCACACCCTACTTCAAGAGTCCCTGGACCTCATGGAGGAGTTATGTGAAGCTTCTCTGCTATGAGTAACGTCCTACCAGAAAAAGGTGACTAGGTATTTCAACTCCAAAGTGAAAGACAGGAAATTCAGGGTCAAAGACTTGGTGTTACGAAGAGTCTTCTTAGCCACCCGGGATACAGGTGTAGGAGTGCTCGGGCCCAACTGGCAAGGCCCATACCAAGTCGAGAGCGTTATATGTCTAGGAACATATAAATTGTTTTGACTTAGTGGAATGCCGAGCACCTCCGTTGGTATTACATGTAGCATCTGCAACAGACATTTTCTTTCCTATAAAACCCTTGTACCCTTCGGGCACATATAATGGAAACCGTGTATATAGTAAGACACGGTAAGAAATATGTTTATTTTTCCTATGTCTTTTTCTTTAGTTCTCATTACATTTTTATTAAGGCTGTGTTAAGAGCACCCGCGTCCGAACAAGTGACCACAAACCAGTCTCTGATCACTTGAGGGCATGGGGCTAGAGTAGCATTACACTGCACAAGGGGTGACCTAGGAACTAAACTTGTATGGCCAAGAGGAGCAAGCCTAATGTCACCGTCCCAAGAGTAGAAAGTCTCAGAAAGCTAACCCATCCTAGCCTAGGACTACGCTTAGCACCTAAGGGCTAGATAACCCAAGTAGCGCAAAAATATGCTGGTCATCTCCCGCGGACACGGTACCTGAGGAGATGACCAGTCCATTGATTCCGAGATGCGAACGGGTGATCGAGTACCCACACTTGGTCTCGAGGGATCCGAAATTTAGGGAGCTTGGCTAGTCGACAAGCGAAGCACCCTTAGTATCGTTGTATCCCATATCTGGAATAGCCAGGATAACAGTTATGAATTTAGGTTACCTCCCGAGGACAGCGCGCAATCGAAGAGTAATAATCAAACCCTAATCTGCACAATGCACAGGCTGCCTACGCCTGAGCCTCACCTCCCGATAACAGAGCTTAGGAGGTACGTATGCACTCAGGGGAAGTGTCGAAACTCTCGAGCGGCTCCTCAAGTAGAGCACACTCGGGGCCAATTATTTTCACACTCGAATCCCTGAAAGCCCGAATCTTTGGAGTATAGGGCCGGCCTGCAATAAATCCCGCATCAAAGTATAGACCCACCAGAGTAAACGCGGGACCATGTGTAAAATATTTTGAGTTCTTGTTCTCGTGACATTCGTGCCACGTTGAATTTATAGAACCATATGTAAAAAAATTTGAGTTCTTGTTCTCGTGACATTCATGTCACGTTGAATTTATAGAACCATATGTAAAATATTTCGAGTTCTTGTTCTCGTGAAATTCATGTCACGTTGAATTTATAGAACCATATGTAAAATATTTTGAGTTCTTGTTCTTGTGACATTTGTGTCACGTTGAATTTATAAAACCATATGTAAAATATTTTGAGTTCTTGTGACATTCGTGTCACATTGAGTTTATAAAACCATGTGTAAAATATTTCGAGTTCTTGTTCTCGTGACATTCGTGTCACGTTGAATTTATAGAACCATGTGTAAAATATTTTGAGTTCTTGTTCTCGTGACATTCGTGTTACGTTGAATTTATAGAACCATGTGTAAAATATTTTGAGTTCTTGTTCTCATGACATTCATGTTGCGTTGAATTTATAGAACCATATTTAAAACAATGAGTTCTTGTTCTCATCACATTTGTGTTACGTTTGAATTTATAGTACCATGTTTAAAACAGTTTGAGTGCTTGTTCTTGTGCACGTGCTAGGTTAGGTTACGCTGAACTCAAAGAACCAAATGAAGAAAAATAAAAGATGTGGATAAAAAGGAAAAGATACAAAAGAGCCGGGGGTTCGAGCATTAAAATGTATGTTTGTACCCCTAAAGAGTTGTGATGCACAGGCCTAATTGTACTCGGGTTACTGGAATCCTTCGCATGATGGCACCTTTGTCATCAACTCGACCACATGGTTGTCTTCAGGAATCCGGCCCACCACCAAGGCCTCTGCCTCTTGAGCCTTGCAGGCAGTGTCCGCCTCGAGACGCGATTTGAGTTTCCTCCTTATATCGGGATCCTCTGTAAAGGGCAGATCCATATCTTTGTTATTTTGCCACACGATATAGATCATGTCCTCGACCATTACGTCCAGGTCCTTGGACAGGTTTCTGATGGATCTTTCCAACTTGCCAACGCGGGCTTCAAATGCCAACCGACTTATCCGAAACTCCTCGCGGATTCGAGCCAGTTCCTCCTCAACACTCCATGTTCGAGTCGCAGCATCTTCTAATAGTTTGGCGGATGTCTCCTCCAAAGTAGACAGTTTTGACCTCTCCACGACCAGTTGATCCTCCACCTTGCAAACATGACCCCTGGTGTCCTCCACCTCCTTCTGGAGGCATGAATGTTCCTCCAAGGGCACTGTTGTCTCTCTGGCTTGAGCAAGCTTCACCTAGACGCGAGTAAATCCTCCCGAGTCTTCTTCAGCTCAAGAGACCGCATCAGCACCAAGTCCCCGAGTCGTTGGTTTAAAGCAGGAACCTGTGAATTCAAAGTGATGGATCATCGGAAGTAATAAAAAAAAGACATTCATCGATATAAAAAAATAAAACTAGTGGCAGCTAGTTGCCATCAGTGCCACCTCATTTCCCCCACCGCAATGGGCGAAGCTGCCTGCAATCATTTCATACAGGGACATTGTTAATTCCTGTAGGAGCTTCGTGCAGAGTGGCATGGAACTTTCTCCTATTCTCCCCACAAGGAGAGGTTCAAGTTCCTCGCGGCAGGGAGCGAAGACGGGTTCTATCGGCCAGTCCTCGCGCAAATACTCGGCCAGCAGTCGGACGCTTTCATTGCCCTCACTAATGTGAGCATTGTAATATTCGGTGACCTCCTTGTGCAGACCAGACCCGTCGTCATCATAGTACTCCGGGAAGATGACCAGGCGAGGATCCTTGGCTTGAGGGGAATTGGGAGGAATCCCTTTGCCTTTCCCTAGGAACCCCTCATCTCAAGGGGGAGGAGCCCTCTAGGTCTATGACCTCCCCGGCGACTACTGCGCTCGAGGCAGTGTAGTGTCCCAGAATTTTACTTAGCTAGCTAGTAGTAGTAGTAGTAATAGTATACTAATAGTTTGTAGTATGTTAGTTTCCGTGGATATTGGTTCAAGCGGGGACTTTGTTGGAGACTCATAGCAACACTTGTAAATTTTTTAAGTTTAACCTATAGTTTAAGAATATTAATTATAACATAAGGTTTGATTAATATAGTTGATTATAGATATGTCATTTATTATAACCTAAAGTTTAGATAGAACTAATAAGATGGTGACACTTGTCATATGCATGTTTATTAAGGATTTAAGTATTTTGATGAATATTTTAATTAAAAGAAAGATTTAGAAGCTCTAGAACCTTCTAGAAGCTGTTAGGATCGTATTATGACTCAGTCAAAGTTGTTTATTCAATTCAAAGTATGCTGAAAAAGTGCAAATACGTGTTTGATATATCAACGTATGCCGATATATCGCAGCTATAGGGGCCGATATATCGCCTACGAAAGATACAGAAAACACGTCGACTTCGCACGAATGATCGAACGGGGCTCGGGAATATGGGGGAGGTGATATATCGCCGCCTGCAGCAGCCCATAGTGTCGAAGTCAGGCGTCGATAATGAGACGGGGAAGCTTTAACTCCTCGTCGGAAAGAGAGCCCATCGTCCGAAGCCTCCAGTTGAAAGATTCCACGAATGGAGTACGGCGATACGGACTTGATCGAAAAAATCAAGAGGGATGTCATTTAAAGGCTAAGGGCTCGAATTAACTAACGAAGATTTAGTGCTTACCGACGATGGTGAAGTCCAAGAGCAGGGAGGGATTAGTCCTTGACGGAAAGCCGTCCGCCAGAAGAACAGATCCTTGTATGCCCGAGCATGATTTTCATTGCCGAACTAAACTTTATACTCCTTTTCCTAGAGCTGGTGTATTTCATCAGGGTGTAGTACCCTCCCTTCTCCCCTCGCTTCGGGAATTGTCGAAAACTGTAGATATAAAATATCTCCGCAGGAGAAGGAGTAGGTTATCCCTTGCTTTTGTAGAGGATGTAGAGTCCAGCCAACACCCGGTAGTCGTTCGGCGAGAGCTGGAACGGGGCTATACCAACGTACTTGAGGAAGTCGACATAGTACTGGTGTAGTGGTAGTGCCGCTCCCGCCTGGAGGTGTGAGGCGCTCCAAGGTCCGAGTCCGTGGACGCTTTCATGCGCTTTCTCATCCTCCCGAGCTAGGCGCACCAGTATCTCGTTGTCATCCACCTCGTAGTTTACGATTATTTTATTCAAGGCCCCTCGATGCCAAAGCTTGCTCAGAACATCAGCAGCCTCGAACCCGATGTTGGGATAAAGGGCATCTGACAACATCAGATTGATGTTGGCCTCTTCTTCTAAGAGGCCAGCCCTGTGGGGCCTCTATGCCACCGGCTCCGTATCTTCCCAAACGGTGAGGACTCGACTGCTATCAACTACATGTTTCTCCTTCTCGGGACATTGTCCCTCCTCCCGGGTCATCTGAAGGATTTCATCGTTGAATACATAGAACCCTTGTTGGTGAAGATGGTGGAGCTCCTCCGACATCTGAAAACAAACACCAAGCAGTTAACGCCTTGACCCGAAGGAGATTGGGTCAAAATAAGAAAAGGAAAGAGAAAGAGAAAATGTCTAGTGTTTCTGGGATGTTCTCGGAGCCAAGTACTTGGCCCCAGAGGCACCATCGGAAAATATGAACACCATCGGAGATGATAAACACCACCAGAATCTGGGGATTTTCCAGATTCTGGCCAAGAATGCAGAGTAAAGAAAGACATCCCAAAAATACTACAGATTGGTAAAATGGGCCAGGTATGCCATTTGTGATCATAAATAATGTAGAAACAACCTCAGAAAGGTGTAAAATAGTTTCTAAGCACGCATCCTAAACTTAAATACACATGAAAACAGGAATTCATAGTTTGAGGGTACTTACTCGAAATAAAACGTCGGATTGTGTTGAAGCGAGTGCGAACTTTGAAGAACAATCAACCGTTTACCCGAAGGTATGAAGCCTCACGCCAATCGTCCAGAGTGATAGAAGAAACTAGAAAGAAAGTAATGCTGGATAAGGGTTTTGGATAATATGGAGAGTTTGAAGGCACAAAAATTTGAAATGGGCTAAAGTAACATTGGGAAATCTGATCCTCGACATTTTATAGAGCCAGTGCTTAGGGATGAAGGAAAGTCGTCCCAACTGTTGGATCATTTAGGAGCTGGATATTCGAGGATGATCCAACGGCCTAAAATTGGAATGGTGCGGATCATGACCATTGGCATTGGAAAAGAAAGCTCTCGACTGTAAACTGAAAGTGTACCTAGGGTACAGAAAATGTGTTTCGAGTTGTGAAATTGACAGTGCATTAATTGCACGGATTTATGGGCCCAATAATGGGGTTAGGGCACGTGGCAGGAAACCTTGTGGTGACATCAGCCGAAGTCCAAGCGTCTCCTCCCGAGACCCTTTTTAAGTCCATCTGTTCTAAGTCCCCACTGTCCAAGGACAAGTAGAGACTTAGGGGGAAAATGTTGTTTGTGTTTTCACCCAGAGACACGTGTCTTCGTGAGACGACACCTAATAACTCTTGAATAAAGAGTTATTTCATGTGCTTTTGAACTTATAATTGTGAAAAAATTATGGGTGATGTTAGTTTATTTTTAGCTTTTGTAGCTAACCTTGATATTTTCATTATCTTAATGAAGTTTAATTATTTTTTAGTTTTAATAGCTATTGGGTTAAAGGTAATAGTTTCCTGGATAAATATTTGCACAAGGAATGAACTAACATGTGAAACTATTTTGATTTAATTTTGTGTTGATGGTTGAATTATCAGGTTTGCTGCGGCAAAATAGAAGCATTTTGATCAGGCAACTTTTGGGCACTTGGAACACATGGCAGTCAATGAGTAAGCTGGAAATTTTGGTGAGGTGGCAAGGGCAGAAAGAATTAGTCAACATATTGGAGAAAAAGACAAAAAGAGAAAGGAGGAATTGATGTTTTTGGAGAAAAAGGGGCATTATGGTACTTTTGGGAAAGGGAGGAGAAAACCTAATATACACAAAAGAGGGTTTTAGCCAAAAAGAGGAGGCAGCAGCCATTTTTGGAAAAGAAAACCAAAAAAAGAAAGGAGAAAAACTCAGAATATCAACAACGAAGAAGGAGGACAAACAAAGAAAGCTCAAGCATCATTTTGGATTTGTTCTTTCTTATTTTCCTAAACTTTATTTTATTAATTTCTGAGTTGGATTCTAAATCTGAATATTATGGGCTGTTTTGATTGTGGATTAATGTTTATGAACTTATCCATGAACTAATTTTTAGGTGGCTTGAATTGTTGATGAACCCTATGTTATAGTCTATTAATTTCTTGCACTTTATTTTAGTCAAATCTCCCTTGGTCATTCAAGTGTGCTTATCTTGATTTCTTGTTGTTGTTTGGCCACCAATGGCAAGTTATTTAATTATGTTTAATGCTGGAAAGATTAAATGTAATAGGAAAAACTTGGAGGACACAAGTCATAATCTAGGTTAGGTTATGTTAGTAACATAGGGATATGTTATTTGCCTTGTGTAACTTTTGAGAATTAAACTTTGAATTGCATTCTTAAATCTGATTTTTCATAGGAATATGTTTAATAAGGTAGAAGAATTAATGTCATAAAATTTGGGAAAGTTTTATGAGTGTTTGAATGAATTTTTGTTATCCTGGGAGTTTTGCTAGAATATTGCTGCAGCAATCTATCCGCAATTTGTCCAGGATGAATAATATAGAGGAATTCAATAATTCTAGTCCATTTTGCAATCCATATATTTCTCTCAATTTTCTTGTTCAGTTCAGTTTTTGATTTCAGTATTTCCATTTTTTTAATATTTTGTTTAGCCTATAAACAACCCACTTGATTTTTAATTTCTTAAAATTGTTTAGTAATTATTTTGCTTATTTTTTCTAATTTGCAATCCCTGTGGAGACGATTTACTTATCATTATATTACTTGTGTGATTGCGTGCACTTGAGTATTTAAAGTCAAATATTAAATTTATCACAACAAGTTTTTGGCGCCGTTGCCGGGGATTGAAATTAGAAATTTTTGTAATATCAATTACTTGCAATTTATTTGTTTTTCTTTGTTGAGCTGACTTTGTTTGCTTGCTCGTGTTTTCTCAGGTGATTTACTATATGAACGAGCAAGAAGACATTGAACTACCTCCTATTGACCCTGAGATTGAAAGAACAATTAGAAGAAGACTAAGGGAACAACGGGCTCAAAATCGCATTAATATGGCTGAAGAGGTTGAAGGAGTTGAGGGTGCTAATAATGCCACTAACACAATTGCTATGGCTGATGATAGAGGGAGAGCCACAAGGGAGTATGCTGCCCCCATGTTTAATGAGCTCAATCCGGGCATTGTTAGGCCTAAAATTCAAGCACCCCAATTTGAGTTAAAGCCCGTTATGTTCCAAATGTTGCAAACAATGGGTCAATTTAGTGGGCTGCCTACTGAGGATCCTCATCTTCATCTTCGTTCATTTTTGGAGGTGAGTGATTCCTTCAAGCTACAAGGAGTAAGTGATGAGGCCCTAAGGTTGAAATTGTTCCCTTTCTCTTTGAGGGATCGAGCTAGAGCTTGGCTTAACACCCTTCCTCCCGACTCAGTCACTACATGGAATGAGTTGGCTAAAAAATTCTTGATGAAGTACTTTCCTCCTGCCAAAAATGCCAAGTTTCGCAATGAAATCATGTCATTTCAGCAGCTGGAAGATGGATCATTCTGTGAAACTTGGGAGAGATTCAAGGAGTTATTGAGAAATTGCCCACACCATGGGATCCTGCATTGTATACAAATGGAAACTTTCTACAATGGGCTAAATTCTTCCACTCGTATGGTCCAATGTTAGAGCCTCAACAAGTCGAAAAGTGGCTGGTATACTTGAAGTGGATGCATTGACAGCTTTGACTTCTCAAGTTTCTTCAATGACTAACATTCTCAAGAACATGACTTTGGGGGGAATGGTACAACCAGCTGCTATGGGAAAAGTTGCCGATGTATCTTATGTTTATTGTGGAGATGGGCATGCATTTGAGAGTTGTTCTTCGAATCCCGCTTTAGTTTGTTATCTGGGGAATCAAAATGCCAACCGAAATAACTCATATTCGAACTCTTACAATCCAGGGTGGAGGCAACATCCAAAATTCTCTTGGGGGGGGGGGGGGTCAAGGAGCTAGTTCAAGTGGAGCACCAATGCAAATCAAGACTACATATCCACCGGGGTTTTCTCAACAACAACCAAGAGCTCAACCACCTCCTCCTCAAGTGTCGCAATCAAGCTCATTGGAGAGTTTAATGAAAGAATATATGGCCAAGAACGATGTTGTGATTCAGAGCTAAGCGGCATCCTTGAGGAACTTAGAAATTCAAATGGGGCAACTAGCTAATGATCTAAGGAATAGACCACAAGGCACCTTGCCTAGTGATACTGAAAATCTAAGGAGAGATGGTAAAGAGCAATGCAAGGCGATCACTTTGAGGAATGGTAAAAATCTGGAATTGACTGAGGAGAATTGTAAGAGAAACAATGAGCCCACTTCAATCCAAAGTAGTGTGGACAAGGGAGACAAAACTGTGAATTCAAAAAATTCAAATGCTGATCCTGAAGCAATTGCTGCAGCAATTTCTCAACAAAATGCAACAGAGAAGCCAATGAGCAAGCCACCTCCACCATTTCCTCAATGATTTCAAAAGCAACAACAAGATGGTCAATTCCGAAGATTTTTGGATGTTTTGAAGCAACTCCACATCAACATACCATTGGTGGACGCTTTGGAACAAATGCCTAATTATGTGAAGTTCTTGAAGGATATTTTGACAAAGAAGAGGAGGCTTGGTGAATTTGAAACGGTTGCTTTGACTGAAGGTTGTAGAGCTATATTGAAGAATAAAATTCCTCCAAAGTTGAAGGATCCGGGCAGTTTTACAATTCCAATTTCTATTGGGGGAAGAGAAGTTGGTAAAGCTCTTTGTGATTTGGGAGCTGGTATTAATTTGATGCCCATGTCCATTTTTAAGAAGTTGGGAATTGGAGAAGCAAGGCCAACTACACTCACCTTGCAATTGGCTGACCGTTCTATGGTGCATCCGGAGGGAAAGATTGAAGACTTCCTAGTACAAGTTGACAAGTTCATTTTTCCGACGAATTTCATTATTCTTGACTATGAGGAAGATAGGGATGTACCGATCATTTTGGGGAGACCATTTCTTGCCACCGGGAGGACGTTGATAGATGTTGAAAAAGGAGAGCTCACCATTCAAGCTCAAGACGAACAAGTCACATTCAAGGTTTTTAATCCTATACACTCTCCTAATGAAGTTAAAGCTTGTTTGGCCATAAGTATTTCTAACTTCAAGTTGATTGAAAAGATGCATGGAAAGTATAGCAATGGAGTCAAGAAAAAGGTCCCTTTTGAAGAAATTGAGAAAGGTGGGGAGCCATGGATAAGTAAGGAAGAAGAACCATCTCATTCTCCAAAGCTACCGAGGAAAAAGAAGAAGAAAAAGAAACATAGTAGAAAGCCTCAATCACAAATGTTGGAAGTTGGGAATAGAGTTTTTTTCTCAAACTCTCTAGTGAAATCAAGGTGTGATGGTGGGTTCTTAGTGAGCAAGGTGTTTCACAATGGTGTAGTGGAATTATATGATGAGCATGTGGGAAGAGCATTTAAGGTAACAAGGAAATAAGCGAAGTTTGGGGGAAGAGAGGTTGAGCAATACCAAACCTCGGTTTCCTTGAAAGATACTTAGAAAAAAAATGAAGTTTGGGTTGCTATGGGTTTTGGAGGATTCATTTGTAAAGCAACTCAAAGAAAGAAAGAATAAAAATGCACTGAAAAAAAATGAAAAAAAAATTTTCAACCAATAAAAGAAAAGAAAAGACAAATATATATATAAATATATATGAGTGTTTTTAATTATTTTTATTGTTAGTTTTAATTTTTTGTAATTTTAATTTCATTTTATTTTGATGTTTTGGAGTGGTTTTTTGTGTATTTTGGTGTTTCAGGTGTTAAGACAGCAAGAAACAGGGTATTTTGGAAGTAATTTTGGAGTCTGATGGTTTTGCGAGAGTTTTGCTTCAGCACAATTCACGCAAAAATTTCCGAAAATAAAAGGGAGTTACGTCAAATTTGGGTTGCTGAAGCAAAACGAGGGCAAAATGTTAGTAATCTGGGCAGAGAAAAAATCCTGGGTCATGGTTTCATTCAGAGGCATATATAATACTATATATATACAAAAAAATTACTATATTTATTATTATTTATATATATATTTTTCTACATATATATGTATTTAAAATATATATATATACTATAACCTATACAAAAATATATATATACATATATTTAGTAAATTTTATATTATTTATAAAATACATATATGTATATAGGATATTTACCCATCTTCACCATTACCCTAACCCATCTGTGCCCAGAAACCCAACTGTGTGAACCCCAATCCTTGGCCCCACCCAGTCGCGCTGCCACGAGCGCAAGCATCACCACAGTCAGTCGAGCCACTCAAAACTGGGGTGCTCCTTTTGTTGTGTGGTGGCCTTGTGCTTTAGTTATTGCCTTTTTTCCCAAAATGACCACTAAAACATGAGCCCAGCGAAAGAAATTCAAACCAGCCCCGATCCCACCACCAAACAAACCAAAATCTCCACCAACCTCGATCCCATAAACTACCACAAAGAAATCCAAAACCACCACTGCCCCACCAAAAGCCCCACAACTTCCCACTACCCCATTACTCCTGCCTTCCCCAGCCACAATAAATGCTCCTACCCCCACCAAAGCTACCCCACCAGCCACCAAATCAACCCCAACCCGACCCAAATTTGAGAAAATCTAGCCCAGGCCAGCAAGAATCCCAGGAGCTCCATGCGCATCATCAAGCAATCTCCATCTGCAACTAGCTGTGCCTCACCCAAGCACCGAGTGACCCAGCTGTGCATCCCTTGAGCAGAGCCTGCATATTCGTTGAATGAGTATTTCTGAACTCTACTCCCCAATTTGATTTTGTTTATGTCTGTTTCTTTGTTTTCTCTATTTTAGGTGTAGTTCTTACTCATTGGCAAATTTTTGTGTTGTGTTATACTTTGGTCTCAAGTGTTGATAATGATTTTTGTGTTTTGTGTACTGGGTGCTCTGTGTTGTACTTAGTTATGTTTCTTTGGTGATTTTTGTGTAGTGAGCACCGAAATTTGAGTCATTTGCCTTGTGTTTTGTTGATAGGAAGGTACTTTGTTGGAATAGTTATCTTTTTTCTGTTTTTAGTTTGTCTTTGTCTTGTTGTGTTGTCGTTCTTTTGAGGATATTCTTTGCTTTTGTTAGTGTTTAACTAGGGGGCTCGATGACGACTTTGCAAACTTAAAAATATATATATAATCAATCTAAGTTTCAGCTGAATGTCTTTCTTTCTTAAATTTTAAACTTAATTCTTTGGGTGTGAATGTTGCTAGCAATTGGTTGATGAGAGTGTTTCTCTTTTTAGTTTGTGCATTTCTTGATTAAATAATTTTGAGACCCTAGAAAGAGCTAGTTTCTTGTGAGAGCTTAAGTTTCTAGAATTACTTAGTGATTTTCCTTGAGGCGAAATCCTAGACAATACCACGCCGATGAAATGATTTAGGCCATCTTTGGACCATTGGAACCTTTGAAGCCTACCTTGTATGCATTTTTTATCCCTAGTCACCCCATTGAGCTTAAGTGTCACTTTTCTTTCTTAGCCACTCATTAGCCTACTTTACATATATATAATCATCTCTTTTCACCACACCCTTCTAGCACCTTGTTCTTTATAGGATTTATTTGTTGTGTATTTTGGGGAGTTGAGTTGAGTGGATGCGAGAAAATTGGGTGAGCGTTTTCCTTTTCTTCTTTTGCTTGTTTTCACCATTGGGGACAATGTTGATTTTAAGTTCGGGGGGAGAGTGTGTTCTCGATTTTCTTGTACTCTTGCCATCTAGCTGTTTATTTTCATAGTAAAAAAAATAGAGCATCCAAAAAAAAAATTAATGAGTGCACTCCCTTGCATCAAAGCGTCTAAAAAAAAAAAAGAAAAAATCAGAAAAGAAAAAGAAAGCAAAAAAAAAAAAGTATGTATGTTTGTAAATAAGTTTGGGGGTGTACTTTTCAAATAAAGGAAAGTTGTTGTAGTTTTGTCTTTGTATGTTAGTAATAAAGGCTACTGGCAAGATTTATATTGTGTTGTGGTGTAATGACCCAACTACTTTAGACTTTTGGACCATTAACGAAAACTATACATAAACACTAATTCTTAATAACACTTACAAGTAATAAGATCATAACTTTATTAAAACTTTAAAAAAAACAAAGGTCAAACTTACATAAAATTTAAGTTAGGATATGGGATCCTATTGTTTTAAAAAAAAAACATAACTTAATTGTAATGAAAAGAGATTACATAAATAGGTGCGGAAAAATACACATAAACCATAAATAAGACTTCATCCTCGAAAATCGAAACTCTCGACTCCTTGAATCCATTCTGCCTCAATACACATTCCCCAAGCTTCCAAGAATCTTTCCCCCACTAAAGTTATTTTCCTGCACATAAAAACATAAAGGAATGAGCCTAATGCCCAGAAAGGAAAATCTAAAATATAGCCATACACATAGAAATTCATAATGCAACATAAAACACACCATAACACTTATGTCACATACATACTATAATGGCCATTATTACTTGGGGTCCCATAAACTAAACAAGTCATATGCCCATTAGATTAGTGGGGTCTTGCTAGCTAAGCAAGTCATATGCCCATAATCTATTTGGGGCTTGTTAGTTGTATAGGTCATATGCCCAAGTCTACAAGCATACTTAACATAGCTGGTGACGCCGTTTTTCGTCAAACAGTGAAAGAAGAGCACATAAACAATAACTGATAATGGCCAATTGAAATAAAACAATATAAACACACGATTTTTACGTGGTTCAGCAGTTAAATCTGCCTAGGCCACGAGTCTCTGTTATTAAACTCAGGATTATCTCTGAAAATTCTTAAAGCATGAATTCTTCAGAGTTTTCTCTCAAGGTTCAGAATTTCGGTCCTTTACAATGGTGCATGGCCTCTCTATTTATAGAGAAGATCGAAGAATACTATCCCACATATTTTGGGTAGTTACTCTTTTTGTATAAATAAAATAAATGGCTTTAAATGCCTATAATCAGATATAAAAGGAAACGTCCCCTGAAGACCAGGAGACGTATAACTGACCAAATAATATCCCACGATTCTAGGGGATTTACAATAATAAATGAGGATTACATCTCGTATTTATAACACTTGTAGATATTCAAGGTGGTTATCGCGTATCTCTAAGGCTTTAACTTCCCAGGTTTCCCGTCATCTATCGAGCTAGAAACATCTCCCGAGGCCACATGGCTTTCGAGATCATATGTGCGTCGAGCTCGGGACCCCTGATCCGAGGTCGTCCCTGAAGATGAGAGCGTCCCCGGAGCTATCTTTGGAGATCATTAATACTTCGAGGTCGTCTATGTCCTGCAGGCTCGACATTCAATCCTGGAGCATGTTTCCAACCTTATGAATCCACTTATTTGCGAATCCAACTTTCGAGATCATATTTCACATAGCTCGAAATCTGGGTGTAACATCTTGCCCCCTCAAAAGTATTTGTTCGAATCCTAAGAAAAGGAAACTTTTGAACTACTTTCTTTGAGAACTGTACCGCCACACTTTTGAAAATGGACACGCGTCAGCTGGGTATTGCTCATTTTTGGTACTTGAGTACCTTGGAAACATGCCCACGATCATCCATCTGCCACCTTTTCGGCGCCATCTTGTCATTGATTCCCATCCGTCCGATCTAGCAAGGATTTCATTCAACGCCCCGGATTAATCCCCCTTTTTCCATCTATATATACGAGACCCCATGCTTCATCTTCATTTTTACCTTCGTTTACCAAAAGCAAGAAAAGAAGAAAAAAGAAACCAGAGACCTCTTCATAAAATTTCTATTTTGTGCATGTTTTCTCGGCCAAAGAAACAAAGAAACCCCGGTCTGTTCGAGTCCGTGAGTTCTTATTTGCAACCTCTTCTTCAATCGACAATCTCTCTGCAATCGCCATTATTGTGTAAGTATGCAATCTTTGTTTCCCATTTTTTCAGTTTTTATTCAAACTGTTCTTGCTGTGTATGTGTATATACTAGTTTACATCCTTAGCATAATATGATAGGAGGTTTTGATCCGATAGGCTCTTATGCTTTTTAGACTTCCATACTGGATTTTCATCACTGGCTTATACCCAGTTTTCATATTTGAGTGAGGTTCCTATTTTCTGGGTTTTGAAAATTTTTTAGGCGACGTTTCTTGTACACTAAGTTTTCGGGTAAAAAACATGGGCCTTGATAAATGCACGAAACCCAAGGCTACCTTTCCTGGTTAACCGCCACTTTCTTTTCCCTTGATTTTCGGGATTTTCAAAAAATTATCCACGCTCCTTTCTTTTTCGTGGGACGCATGCCCTGACTCTCCAATAAGGGTCTTAATATATAGCTTGTGTTGCTCCCAAACCCCCGAGCTCGTAACTTCGAGCTCAAAACTCTTGCATGCATGGCCCTCACCATTTTTTTCTTTCTCGCTAGATGTTACAGAATCTGGAAAGACGGTGGGGGTCGTTGCTAGCAATCCCTTACGAGCCAAAATCTCCGAGACCAGAATAGCTGTTCGCCCGGAATCAACGTCGGATAAGAGAATACGAGCTTGCACGCGAGCAAGAGGACATTCGAGCTCACTTCCGCCGCCAGATAGACGAGGTCATAGAGGGGAAGAGGAGAGTTCTTCGGAAGGCCCTCTACCCAGAATCCAATTCAGAACCTAGGCCAATTCCTCTCGATCCTGCATTAAAGGTTACTGTCGCGTTCCCTCCGGGAGAGCTCAAATTTTTACTAATGGGGGAACCTTCTTCCTCGTAGCCGAGGAGAGAAATGTTTGAGGCCGAGCACTACTGGAGCTCGGTTACCACAACTAGTCAGATAACTGACATCCTGGCTTTCCATGGCCTTAGCCTGTCAGGCTCCTTGAAGTGCCGACCTCCGGTCGCCCATGAACGAAGCTGTTTCGCCCCTGGGGGCCGCGACGCCAGTGTGAAATACGCGGCCTGGAGCCAGGAACATATGAGGGCAGGAGCTCTGTTGCCCTTGAAGTCTTTTTTCAAGGACTTCACGGATTTCATTGGGTTGGCCCCGTTCCAACTCAACACCAACTCTTACAGGGTACTGTCTGCCCTGAGGTCCTTATACCACGAGATGGGGTGGAAAGGACCTTCGCCTCAAGAGATCTTGTATCTCTTTTGTCTGAAAAGTAACCCCTCCCGAGCTCAGGGAGGGGATGAATTTTATTACCTCTCGAGCTATCCCAAGGAGAAGAAGGTCTTTGAAGATCTTCCCAATCATCCGCCCGATTTCAAAAGGGCCTTCTTCTGGACAGACGGTTTGTCCCCGTCTCAACACTATTCGTTCACGCGAATTCGTAAGTATTCTTGTTATCTTTATTTCTATGCTCGTGACTTTAGCTCTTAGATCCGTACTTAGGAGAAATATGTTGTCTTTCAGCCAATTTTCAGTGTCCCACTCCTGACGATACAATGAAGGAGCATAGAGAGACCCTGCTCCAACTCCCACATGGCAGGAGGTTCCTCTTATATCTTCTACATGAGGATAAGCTCCGAAAGTGCGGACTTTTGGGGGAGGGCCAATCCACCTTTGACCGGTCCAATAAAAAATACGAACACTGGGAGCAGGTGCCACTGCCCACAGGCGCCCTTCCTCCGAGGAGAGAAACAAGGCCGCCACTTCCAGTTCGCCCGAGGAGTCCGCTGTCCGGGAATGAGGCTAATGATGAAGCCTCGAGCTCGGATTCGGATGAAGGTAAATTCCTCCCTACCTCGAGAATGTGGTCCCCCACCTTACTAAAACACAGGCCCAATAGGTTAGTCTCGTGCCCACAGGACAGATACCACTTCTACATATGGAGTTGGGTAGATGACTGTGTCCATAGGTTTGATAGTGGGCTCGGGAAATACGACACCATGTATACCACGGACGAGGTGTGGAATGGGATAGTTGTTCAGTACGGGACCAATGATTATAGGGACCTCTCGAGGTTATCACCTACATATAGGGAAGGCACTCCCCCCACCTCCTCTGAAGACGGGGGAATTTCATGGTCCCCAAGCCCGAGCTCGGGGGAGAGTTCCAGTTAGGTTTCTTCTATCATCACTTTATATGTCTGTGATACTGAAACAACTTGTATGCTTCTCTTTTACTGGCTCACTCTGTGTTGTCACTTTTTTCAGGCAAGATGGACTCCGACCTCGACAACATCATTGATGGCGCCGGCGCCAAGAGGAGCAAGCGCCCCAGAGCGGGGGCGCAGAAGATCGACCGGCCGGGCAAGGGCCCCAAGAGGTCCAAGAAAACCCCTCCTCCTGCTCCGCCGGTCTCGAGCTCCATCGCTGCGGTGATTCCCAGGCCGGTGCTTCCACAACGGCGCCGTCCTCACAGGTCGTCACCTCGGCAGTGGCGCCGACCTCGCTGGTCGGTCCCTCTGCTATGGCTGAGTCCCAACCCCCCGTGGCGGTTCAGTCATCCTTAGGTCCGCCTTCTAGAAGGTCTTCTGCTTCTCGAGCACAGAATCTACCAGTCTCCACTCACATGGATGCATATGTGGTTGACAATGCCGCTGGGTCCCATGGATCTACGCTGGTCTCGGATGTTATGTCCCGGATCGGCTAGAGCTATGGCAGTCTCGAAGCTCCGCAATGGCAGTGCTTAAATGACACCCGAGACTGCACTTTTCTCTACGAGAAGAGTATCGAGCATACTGCCGCGGTGAGTATCCTTCTATAGTCCTTCCTTTTCTGCTTATAATCACACTGACCTGGAGCTAATGGTGGTTCCTTCCTTTTTCAGGCTCTTACCTTCACTGCCCAGCTCAACTATAAGCTGAACAATGAGATCCACTCGAGCAAGTCTCATGCTCAGGAAGCGAAGGATCTCCAGCTCAAAGCATGCGATGATCTGAAGGCAGCGAATGCGAAGCTTGAGGCAGGAGCCAAGGAACATGAAGACATGGCCACCGAGCTCGGGAAGCTGAAAGCTGAGCTCGAGGAGCATAAGAAGGAGATCACACAGCTTCAGGAGACCAACAAGAAGCTTGAAGAGGACAAGGCTGCCACCTTCGAGATCATGGAGGATGAAAAAACTCGCCTCCTTGCTGAATACAAAGAGAAGAAGGATCAAGCGGTTGACTCTGCTATGTACCGAATGTGGGCCTACAATGAAGATTTGGACACCAGCTTCTTAGGTCCTCACAAGGCGTCGCTTCTTGAAAGGTGGAATGCTGGGCTCGAGAAGGAAGAGGCTGAGCAGCTCGAGAAGGAGAAGGCTGAGCAGCTCGAGAAGGAAAAGGCTCGGGACGCCGTTTCGGAGGGAGCTCAGGAGGATAGCCATGCTATTCGTCCTGAGGAATCCGGTGCTGCAGATGCTGAGAAGGCCAAGGAGACTCCTCTTCCTTGACTCTGATCTCGGGGAAACCATTTATTGGGGATGCGTCCCCTTATTTTTGTAATTATTTTAATTTATGCCCTCGGGGCTGATACAATTTCTTTAAATATTACTTATATATGCTTTACATTTCTTGGCTCGAAATATTTGGCACATTTTATATTGATGAAATCGTTATGTTTATTTAGTCATACAAACATATTGTGGATTTAGGTTCGAAGCTCAATGCATTCATGCACAGTTTGTTCAAATTATCCGCTTCCGACCTCGTTATTCTTCAAAGTCGGATATTACTTCAACCATGAACCCAAAAGTACTTATATGGTATGTAATGTGGATGGTTTGGTTATATCTTTTTTGTTTAGTCACTTTTTCTCATCCTCTGTTTTTGCTCCAAGGTTAGGAGTTCGAAACTATTTTCTTTATGATATTCCAGCCTCGATTTCGAAATAGGTTTAGGTTCCTACTTACCATCAATTAGTTTTTTTTCTTTTGGCTGATTTGTTCCAAACCTGTTAAGTTTTCACATCTGGTTAACTCCAAACGTTTTCGGTTTTTGATAATTCGGTTATGTCCGAACTATCTCAGCTCGCGTAATTGGTTATATCCAAGTACTTTATATATTTTTTATAATTCGGTTATATCCGGACTATCTAGGCTCGCATATTTGGTTACATCCAAATACTTTATATGTTTTTGATAACTCGGTTATATCCGAACTATCTAGGCTCGCGTATTTGGTTACATCCAAATACTTTATATGTTTTTGATAATTCGGTTATATCCGGACTATCTAGGCTCGCGTATTTGGTTACATCCAAATACTTTATATGTTTTTGATAATTCGGTTATATCCGAACTATCTAGGCTCGAGTATTTGGTTACATCCAAATACTTTATATGTTTTTGATAATTCGGTTATATCCGGACTATCTAGGCTCGCGTATTTGGTTACATCCAAATACTTTATATGTTTTTGATAATTCGGTTATATCCGAACTATCTAGGCTCGCGTATTTGGTTACATCCAAATACTTTATATGTTTTTGATAGTTCGGTTATATCCGGACTATCTAGGCTCGCGTATTTGGTTACATCCAAATACTTTATATGTTTTTGATAATTCGGTTATATCCGAACTATCTAGGCTCGAGTATTTGGTTACATCCAAATACTTTATATGTTTTTGATAATTCGGTTATATCTGAACTCTCTAGGCTCGCCTTTATATATTTTTTTGTATATGTTATTTTATTTTTTAAGCTGATGGTATATGTACCAATGATGCCCCCTTAATATCCTATGAGTGTGACCATAGGTTATTTAATTAAGAGAGATTGCAAAAATGAAAAGAAATAACATATTTGAACGAAATGGAACTTTTATTTGATGACATTCGAAAACAAATAAGCTAATACAAATAGAAACTCATGGTTATAGGCAACACTTTCCCTATACTACTGATAGTAAGGTCTAAGGTGTTCGCCATTCCATGCTCACGGTACTAGGCTCCCGTCCAATCTCGCAAGTTTGTACACACCAGGTCGGATGACTGACTCTATCTGGTATGGTCCTTCCCATTTCGGCCCGAGCACTCCAGCTGCCGGATCTCGAGTTGCCAAGAATACGCGTCTTAACACCAGATCTCCCATTCTGAATTTTCGATCTCGAACCCTCTTGTTGAAGTCTCTGGTAGTTCGTTGCTGGTAGGCAGCATTTCTCAGCTGGGCCTCTTCTCTTTTTCTTCAATCAAGTCTAAGGTTTCCTCGAGCTGAGTATGGTTTGAACTTTGGTCGTAGATCTGAGTTCGGATCGTTGGGATTTCGACTTCTATGGGAAACATTGCCTCGCAGCAGTATGCTAGAGAGAATGGGGTATGTCCTGTCGAGGTTCGAGTCGTTGTCCTGTATCCCCAAAGGACTTGGGGCAATTCTTCGGGCCACCGTCCCTTCACTTCCTCTAACTTTTTCTTTAGAGAACTCTTGAGAGTTTTGTTCACAGCTTCGACCTGGCCATTCGCTTGAGGGTGGGCCACTAATGAAAAACTCTTTATTATACCATTCTTTTCACAAAAATTGGTGAATAGGTCGCAATCGAACTGAGTTCCATTGTCGGATACGATCTTCCTCGAAACTCTGTATCGGCACACGATGCTCTTTACAACGAAATCAAGGATTTTCTTTGAAGTTATAGTTGCCAATGGTTCAGCCTCCATCCATTTTGCGAAGTAATCCCGGTGACTACAGCATATTTCACTCCGCCTTTTCCAGTCGGGAGAGAGCCTATGAGGTCGATGCCCCATACCGCGAAAGGCCATGGGGATGTCAATATGGTCAGCTCGGATGGTGGGGCTCGAGGTATCGTGGCGAATCTCTGGCATTTGTCGCATTTCTTCACATACTCGAAAGAATCCACTTTAATGGTTGGCCAGAAATATCCCTGGCGTATGATCTTCTTGGACAGGCTGTGCCCCCCAGTGTGATCTCCGCAGAACCCTTCATGAATTTCTTCAATTATTTTCTTAGCTTTGGGAGGGGTTACACATCTGAGTAACGGCATGGAATATCCCCTTCGGTACAGCCTTCCATCCAAGATTGTGTAACGGGGAAGTTGATACATCAACTTTCGAGCTTGGTTCCGATCTTTTGGAAGAACTCCATTTTCGAGATAATAAACTATTGGGGTCATCCAGGTCGGCTCTGTTTCAATCATACACACATCTTCCTCTTCTGGCTCGTTAATGCTAGGCGCTGATGGGTGTTCTATGGGTACGACATTCAGCTCTTCATTTTCGGCGGACGTTGCGAGTCGAGCTAAGGCATCTACATTTGAATTCTGCTCGCAGGGAACCTGTTCGATTGTAT
Source organism: Humulus lupulus (assembly GCF_963169125.1). NCBI lineage: Eukaryota > Viridiplantae > Streptophyta > Magnoliopsida > Rosales > Cannabaceae > Humulus > Humulus lupulus. The sequence continues at coordinate 53,715,010 of NC_084796.1, read as the reverse complement.
AGAATTCGAAACACTCTAATGTTGATTTTGCCTTCTCCAAATAAGCTGCTATTTTCGCGCCGCGAGCCTGGTATTCACCCAAGATTTGATTGACCACTAGCTGGGAGTCACTGTAGCAATGTATAGCTTTAGCTTTAGCTCCTTAGCTATACGAAGTCCTGCGAGTAAAGCCTCATACTCGGCCTCATTATTCGATGCTTTAAAGCCAAATCTTAGGGCAGAATGAAATCTGCTTCCTGCGGGGGTAACCAAAATGATCCCTGCCCCTGCTCCATTTTCATTTGACGAGCCGTCGACGTAAAGTTTCCACAGCTCGTGGGCCGTAGTTATTACCTCGTCGTCGGCTATACCCGTACATTCCACTATAAAGTCCGCCAATGCCTGTGCCTTAATGGTCGTTCTTGGGTGGTAGGTGATCTCGAACTGTCCGAGCTCAACAGCCCATTTAAGAAGTCGACCTGAAGCCTCTGGTTTAGATAGGACTTGCCTAAGTGGTTGATCAGTCAGTACATGGATGGGATGTGCCTGAAAGTAGGGGCGGAGCTTACGGGATGAATGAATTTGACTGAGCGCGAGTTTATCCATCAATGGGTACCTTGACTCTGCCCCCAGTAATCTTTTACTGATGTAATAAATGGGTCTTTGCACCCTCTCTTCTTCTCGGACGAGCACCGCACTTATCGCGTGTTCGGTAGTTGAAAGGTATAGGTACAGTTTTTCTCCTGTTTCAGGTTTTGACAGGATGGGTGGTTCCGCCAGGTGCTTTTTGAGCTCCTGAAAGGCCAGCTCGCATTCCTCTGTCCATTCAAATTTCTTACCTCCTCTCAGTAAGTTGAAAAATGGAAGACCACGATCCGTAGATTTTGAGATGAATCTGCTTAGGGCTGCCATCCTGCCAGTCAGACTTTGGACATCTTTGTGCCTTCGAGGCAAAGGCATATCAATCAGGGCCTTGATCTTGTCGGGGTTAGCCTCGATTCCACGAGAGTTCACAATGAAACCCAGAAATTTTCCTAAAGATACCCCGAAAGTGCACTTCTGAGGATTTAGCTTCATGTTATACTTCCTAAGCACGCCGAAGCACTCTTCGAGGCCATCAACATGGTTCTTGTTGAGTTGAGACTTCACAAGCATGTCATCAACATAAACCTCCATGTTGTTCCCAATTTGTTCTGAAAACATCATGTTTACGAGCCGCTGGTATGTGGCTCCAGCATTCTTGAGCCCGAATGGCATGACATTATAACAATATAGCCCTTTATCCGTGATGAAGCTCGTATGTTCTTGGTCGGGGTCGTGCATGGGAATCTGGTTATATCCAGAATAGGCATCCATGAATGACATCAGGCCATGCCCCACTGTGGCATCTACGAGCTGATCAATCCTTGGTAACGGAAAACAGTCTTTTGGGCAAGCTTTGTTGAGATCTGAGTAGTCAATACAGGTTCTCCACGTCCCATTGGGCTTTGGGACCAACACCGGATTGGCTACCTAGTCAGGGTAAAATGCGTCCCTAATGAAATGGTTTGCCTTTAACCTGTCAACCTCCTCCTTCAGTGCTTTGTTTCTGTTTTCATCCAGCTGTCTTTGCTTTTGTTGCTTTGGGGGAAAGCTTTTGTCTATGTTTAGAGCGTGGCTTGCTACATTCGGGCTTATTCCTACCATGTCTGAGTGCGACCATGCGAAGACATCCTGGTTTTTCTTCAGAAAGCAAATTAATTGCTATTTTGCCTCATCTTGGAGGTGTTTTTCGACCTTCACTTTCTTCGAGGTGTCAGTTTCTTCGAGCTGAATTTCTTCGAGATCCTCTAAAGGTTCGAGGTCAGCCTTCTCCTCAATCCTCGGATCGATCTCTTCGTCAACCTCTAAGACCGTTCCGTCTTTATTTGGTATGATAACGAGTGCTTGAGCATTTGTTTGTTTCTTTCCCCTCAAGGAGATGCTATAACATTCTCTCCCTGCCAACTGGTCTCCTTTTAATGTCCCGACTCCACTGGGGGTCAGGAACTTAAAGGCTAGATGCCGTACCGATGAAACTGCCCCCAGCCCGACCAGGGCGGGTCTACCGAGCAGCACATTGTAGGCGGATGGTAAGTCTACTACCACGAACTCCATTATCTTGGTCACCGAGACTGGATAGTCTCCCAAGGTCACGGGGAGCTCAATGGATCCCATACAGGTAGTTCCTTCTCCTGAAAAGCGGTACAAAGTAGTTGCACACGCTTTCAGGTCGCGAAGGGAGAGTCCCATCTTCTCTAGGGTTGCTTTGTAAAGGATGTTGACTGAGCTCCCATTATCTATGAGAACTCGGTGAACCCTCTTATTGGCCAACTGAAGAGTAATGACCAGCGGATCATGATGAGGGAACTGAACATGAGAGGCGTCTTCCTCAGTGAATGTTATTGGCTGTGTTTCAATCCTCTGGCTTTTTGGTGCCCTAGGTTCGGGTTCATAAGGAGACCCGTCCCCTATCTTCAACTCATTAACATACCTTTTTTGGGCATTCCTGCCCCCTCCTGCGAGGTGAGGGCCTCCTGAGATGGTTATTACATCCTCTCCATCAATCGGCGGAGGCCTGTCCTATTCCCGAGCTCGGGAGTTATTGTTCTGCGTGGTCGGAGGCGTGACTACTCTCTGGCTCGCAGCCGCCTGACCAGTACTCTGGTTTTTGACATAATGCCGGAAGTAACCTCTCAAGATCAACCCTTCGATCTCGTCCTTCAGTTGTCTACATTCATCGGTTGTATGTCCGGTGTCTCTGTGGAACCGACAATATTTATTGGAATCCCTCTTGGATTTTTGATTTCTCATCGGGTCAAGGTGCCTAAAGGGGACCTGGTTTTCATTAGCCAGATATATGTTCTCCCGAGACTCATTGAGCTCGGTGTATACCTTATACATGGAGAAATATCTCTCCCCTTTCTTTTTCTTTCCTCCCTCAGCTTCGGGGTTACTTCCTTCGTTCTTTTTCCTCTTGAAGGGGTTCTCCGAGGCAGGCTTTGGTGCCGCTAGGTCCGCCGAGGTGGAGGCAGAGTTGATGTTTATCGTTGTAGTTTCGGACTGGGAGGTCGCTTTGAGCGTCGACCTCACTTCCTCTACATTGACAAACCTCTGCGCTCGTCTGTTAAACTCGGTTATTGACCTTACCGGTTTCCCTTGCATGTCGTCCCAAAGGGCACTTCCCGGTAATACGCCAGCTCAGATAGCCATGAGGTGTCCACTGTCATCCACATCCCGAGCTCGGGCTACTTCCAGATTAAATCTTGTTAAATAACTCTTCAATGTTTCGCCCCGTTGCTGCCGGACGTTAGTTAAGGTGGACGCCTCTGGTCTGACCCCTACCATTGCTCTGAATTGCTTCTTAAAGTCTTTAGACAACTGCTCCCATGAGGTTATTGAGTGTCTTTTATACTTTTCGAACCAACTTTTGGCAGGTCCTGCCAATGATGTTGGAAACAACATGCACCTGAGCTCGTAACCCACGTTACTGGCTCTCATGATAGTGTTGAACGTGCTTAGGTGACTACACGGGTCGGTCTTCCTTCAAACGTAGGGACGTGAGGAATCTGAAAACCTTGAGGGAATTGAGTGTCAGAAATATGGGGAGCAAACGGCTCGAGCTCCTCATCAGAGTCATCATATCGACCATTTCCTCGTTCATTCTTTAAAAGCCTAAAGGCTCTTTCGAGCTGATCGATTCTTTCTTGGACTGGGTCAGTAGGAGGTGCTGTCTGAAATTGACTGTCATTGATAGTGATTCCAGGCTCGCGTCTTCGCAAGGGATCTCTACGCTTATTAAAGCGATCCCTCAGATCCGGATTTGTTTGATCTCCATTCCCCCGACTCTGATTCAGATGATTTCGCAGGTCAGGAAGACTCTTGCGACTTCCAGTATTCTTACGACCTCGGTCATGTTTACTGACGGACCTGGTCTCTCCGGACTCATCACTGGTGAAACTCATTGCTCGGTTATTTCGCGATGGATTCTTTCCACGTCGCCTCGTCTCTGCAGTGCGAGACCGAGACGTCTGACTTCTCTCAGATGGAGTGCCTCTCCGCTCCTGGAAAGTCTCCCTGTTTCCTTGTCTTTCCCCCGCACGCCCTTGATCCTGATCTCGAACAGGTTGAGCATTTCTGTGTGGGGGTGAAGGATATCTTATGGGTGACGGAGGGAACCGTATAGGCGACGGTGGCTGCCACCCTTGTCGCGGCCTAGAGGGTCCAGAATTTGCCCGAGATGGGTCAGTTGCATTCGGTGCGCTCCCAGGTACCTGAGTTCGAGCCTCTGTAGGGGTTCGGTTATTCTCAGCTCCTGTAGGCACTTCCACATGCGGGTTAGCCGGGGCCCGAGCTCGAGTACTCCTCTGGGGCCTAGGTGGAGTGGATGATTCTGCTGGTGCGGGAGGTTGAGTCGGCCTCCTTGTGGCAGCATCCTTTCGCGGACGCCCGCGGGGCCTCCGGGGAGGAACATGTACGTCCCTTGGAGGAGGGACTTGGTTTTCGCGTGGAGGCGGGGGCTGAGCCACCTGTGCCTCTGCGGCTATCCTTGTCAACTCCTCATTCCGTTTGTTGGCTTTTGCCAACAGCTGCTTCAGTTGTCGGTTTTCGAGCTCCATAATAGGAACGTACCGCTCAGGATTGTAGTACATATCCTCATCTCTTGGTGGAGGAGGTGGTCCCCGGGAATAAGAGGACCCACTTCTCTCTTCAGCATCCGGGTTCTCCATTGGTTGTTTTCCAGGACGTCTTGGGTAATTTTCCTCAAGGGTGTTCTGATTGTTTGTGGCCATGATTTTCTCAGGGATGAATGCTTAAGGCTCTCAATGAAAGCACCAAATTGTTGACGCTGTTTTTCGTCAAACAGTGAAAGAAGAGCACATAAACAATAACTGATAATGGTCAATTGAAATAAAACAATATAAACACACGATTTTTACGTGGTTCAGCAGTTAAATCTGCCTAGTCCACGAGTCTCTGTTATTATACTCAGGATTATCTCTGAAAATTCTTTAAGCATGAATTCTTCAGAGTTTTCTCTCAAGGTTCAGAATTTCGGTCCTTTACAATGGTGCATGGCCTCTCTATTTATAGAGAAGATCGAAGAATACTATCCCACATATTTTGGGTAGTTACTCTTTTTGTATAAATAAAATAAATGGCTTTAAATGCCTATAATCAGATATAAAAGGAAACGTCCCCTGAAGACCAGGAGACGTATAACTGATCAAATAATATCCCACGATTCTAGGGGATTTACAATAATAAATGAGGATTACATCTCGTATTTATAACACTTGTAGATATTCAAGGTGGTTATCGCGTATCTCTAAGGCTTTAGCTTCCCAGGTTTCCCGTCATCTATCGAGCTAGAAACATCTCCCGAGGCCACATGGCTTTCGAGATCGTATGTGCGTCGAGCTCGGGACCCCTGATCCGAGGTCGTCCCTAAAGATGAGAGCGTCCCCGGAGCTATCTTTCGAGATCATTAATACTTCGAGGTCGTCTATGTCCTGCAGGCTCGACATTCAATCCTGGAGCATGTTTCCAACCTTATGAATCCACTTATTTGCGAATCCAACTTTCGAGGTCATATTTAACATAGCTCGAAATCTGGGTGTAACAATAGCATTTTACATAACACATATTCATAAGATAACATATAAAATCATATAACACATAAGTCCTATCCTATTTTCCTTACCAAAACAACCGGGATATGAGAACTGATTTGGGACCTTGGAACACTCCTAAAAACCATTTATAAAATGATGAGTATATTTGAAGAAAAGGGATGAAAGTGAAGAAGGAACTATACTATCAAAATATACTTACCAAAAACCTTGTGCTTAAGAACTTGGATTTCCTAACCAAGAATAGGAATAAGGTTAGAATGAGTAGAAGACTATGAGAACTTTAAAGAATATAATACAGAAATGGACTAGAGTTTGGGATACCTTGAGTACTTCTATGATCAATCTAAACCTTGAACCAAAATGTGTATAGAACCTTACTTCCCAAGTGTTTAGTAAGCTTGTAGTGATCAAGCTTATAATTCCCAACCCAAGTGTTTACACTCTCACACTAACCTAGCAACTTGTAGCCTCTGAACTTAGAGTAATAGATGAATAAATGGCTGGGTACTAGGTCCTATTTATAGAGTTTAGGAATGAAGAGATCTTCATTTAACTTGAATAAAAATAATGGCTTTTTAAGTGAAAAACATTTGAATTATCGTTCAGCAGAGGCTGAAGACTCGTTCAAAAAGATGCTGGACTTATCAAGAGGTTGAAGGTTTGAATGGAGAACATTTTTTAAAACTTTCAAAATATGCTGAGAGAGGCGATATATCGCCCCCTGTAGGCGATATATCACCTGGGCCAGTATGCTTGAGGCAATCGTGCAACATTTCGTGTTTTTCGTATCTTCGTGCTGCGATATATCGCCCCCTATAGCTGCAATATATTGGCATACGCTGAATATTTAAACACGAAATTACACATTTTTAGCTTAATTTAAATTGAGTAAACAGCCTTGACTAAGCCTTCTAACGTTTTCAAAGCTGCTGACTGACCCTAGGGTTTTCAAATTTTAACCTTAATAGATTTATTCCCCAAAAATACTTAATCATTATTAATAATATACATGACATGTGCTATTATCTTATTGGGTCTTATCTAAACCTTATAATATAATAAATATTATCCTCAATATCAGTCATATTAATCAAACCTTATGTTAAAATTAATATTATTAAACTATAGGTTAAACTTAGAAAATCTACAAGTACTACTATGAGTGTCCAAATAAATCCCGGTCTGAACCAAAAATCCACAGTCATAAAGATAATACTATTATTACTATAATACTACTATCTAACTAGCTAAGTAAAGTTCTTGGACTCTACATGTGGGGTTGTCTTTGCGGGAAATTAATGTATGCATTTATGTATTTAGGTCCTAGAAAGATTGAGGTGTTTAGGGTGATTTGAGCCAAAATTTATCTCTCTTATCTTACCTTCACCCTAGCTTGATAAAGTCCTATTGATCTTTGGTGTGTTGTTTGTCTACATTAGTGGAGAGGGAATCACTAAGTAACTTATGGAGACATTATTTAAGCTTGAGGACCAAGGTCTAGCTTGATTTTTGGTGATTGAAATTTTTTAGGAAAAGCTATGCATGCACTAAAGGGTGAAACACTTGATTCATATTTTGGCAGCAACATTAATGCTTGAAGAATTTGGTTTAAAACTTGTGAAAGATTGAAATTCAGCTTCTCTTTTTCAAAATAAAATTTTTCGAGAGCCTTCCCCTTTTTACCATTGGCATAGCAATGTTTGTCCATTGTTGTGGTGTTATGTCTTTGTGTTTTCTTTTCTTTTGTTTCTTAGTTTGTGCCTTTTGTGTCTTTTGTTAGTTGTATTTTTTTTTTAGAGTCATCACTCGAGGACGAGTAATGTTGTAAGTTTGGGGGTGTGATAACTCTTGAATAAAGAGTTATTTCGTGTGCTTTTGAACTTATAATTGTGAAAAAATTATGGGTGATGTTAGTTTATTTTTAGCTTTTGTAGCTAACCTTGATGTTTTCATTATCTTAATTAAGTTTAATTATTTTTTAGTTTTTAATAGCTATTGGGTTAAAGGTAATAGTTTCATGAATAAATATTCGCACAAGGAATGAACTAACATGTGAAACTATTTTGATTTAATTTTGTTGTTGATGGCTGAATTATTACGTTTGCTGCAGCAAAACAGAAGCATTTTGATCAGGCAACTTTTGGGCACTTGGAACACGTGGCAGTCAATGAGTAAGCTGGAAATTTTGGCTGAGGTGGCAAGGGCAGAAAGAATTAGTCAACATATTGGAGAAAAAGACAAAAAGAGAAAGGAGGAATTGATGTTTTTGGAGAAAAAGGGGCATTATGGTACTTTTGGGAAAGGGAGGAGAAAACCTAATATACACAAAAGAGGGTTTCAGCCAAAAAGAGGAGGCAGCAGCCATTTTTGGAAAAGAAAACGACAAAAAAAAAAGAAGAAAAACTCATAATATAAACAACGAAGAAGGAGGACAAACAAAGAAAGCTCAAGCATCATTTTGGATTTGTTCTTTCTTCTTTTCCTAAACTTTATTTTATTAATTTCTGAGTTGGATTCTAAATCTGAATATTATGGGCTGTTTTGATTGTGGATTAATTTTTATGAACTCATCCATGAACTAATTTTTAGGTGGCTTGAATTGTTGATGAACCCTATGTTATAGTCTATTAATTTCTTGCACTTTATTTTAGTCAAATCTCCCTTGGTCATTCAAGTGTGCTTATCTTGATTTCTTGTTGTTGTTTGGCCACCAATGGCAAGTTATTTAATTATGTTTAATGCTGGAAAGATTAAATGTAATAGGAAAAACTTGGATGACACAAGTCATAATCTAGGTTATGTTATGTTAGTAAGTAACATAGGGATATGTTATTTGCCTTGTGTAACTTTTGAGAATTAAACTTTGAATTGCATTCTTAAATCTGATTTTGCATAGGAATATGTTTAATTAGGTAGAAGAATTAATGTCATAAAATTTGGGAAAGTTTTATGAGTGTTTGAATGAATTTTTGTTATCCTGAGAGTTTTGCTAGAATATTGCTGCAGCAATCTGTCCGCAATTTTTTCAGGATGAATAATATAGGGGAATTCAATAATTCAAGTCCATTTTGCAATCCATATATTTCTCTCAATTTTCTTGTTCATTTCAGTTTTTTATTTCAGTATTTCCATTTTTTTTAATATTTTGTTTAGCCTATAAACAACCCACTTGATTTTTAATTTCTTAAAATTGTTTTGCTTATTTTTTCTAATTTGCAATACATGTGGAGACGATTTACTTATCATTATATTACTTGTGTGATTGCGTGCACTTGCGTATTTAAAATCAAATATTAAATTTATCACAACAGCACCCAAAATGATATGTCCTCGGGGGATCGATCCAGCGGTTGGAAGCCACCCTTCTCAAGTAGTAAGAAGGCGTCAACCTCTTTCCTGGGCCATGTCCCAAGAGGCACAACCGTCTTCAAATGGTTACCTCTCGAGGATGCTTGGTAGCCTACGTCTTTTTCTTACTCCCAACTATGTTCCAAGTCGAGGACCTAGTCCTTGGAATCTTAGAAATAAGCTAGGTGGCAACCAATGCAGACCTGACAACCTTTTTGAGCGATTTGCCTACAACGTTACTGGTGGTACGACCCAACAATTCGCACTCCCACTACGCCGCCTGACACGGAAATACGTACAACATGCCCTGACAGAACAAGGGGCATGTTCCCCATAAAGTGATTACCTTACTACAGTGGGCCCCGCAAATCTCGCCTTGGCTGTGATCTTTATTCAATGCGGCACAATGTATTGAAAGGTATTAATCCCCTGTTTATGGGAAGAATATGTATTATTGACTTATGACTGACATTAATGGCCCCAGCCTCTATAAATAGGGTTGGGAGTCTTATTGTCAGGGGTCAGATCTTTTTGGTTGAGAGAAATACTTGTACTCAGACCAATCTAAACGTGGCATGAGAAGATACTTTAGAAGCTTGCAACCACAAGCTTGTAATCTCCCTAATAAAAAAGACTCGTGGACTAGGGTTCTTTTATAACCTGAACCACGTTAAAATTTGTGTTCACATAGCTATTTCTTTAACCTCTTTTATACACGTTGATAGCGAAAAATGCATCCAACACCCTAAACAAATGAAAACCTTCCTAAAATCTAGACCATAAATGAGCGTAAAACTCGTTTATCAAACTCCCACAAACGAATCATTTACTCGCCCTCGAGTAAAGAATCTAACTAAACTCAAACTTAAACAAACTAAGTTGACATAACTAACCAATTCCAACACTCTAGACTGTTGTGTACATATGATTCTAATGAAAGCAACATGGTATTTAAAATATTAATCCAGACTTTTAGTCAAAATACTTCACCCTTTCACTGTAATCTATTAACGCCAAAGCTCATTTACTCATAACTCGCAAATAAAACAATTGAACCACTTTATGCACCTCAAACTCTCACCAACTAACCACATAACCAAGTTATTCCTTATGTTTGCATTACTTACTATTCTCCATTAATATAAACAAATACACAAATAAGAATCAATAGGACTTTACAAAGGTTGTAATAGAAGGTTTAGGTACAGGTAGATAAAAAAAAATATTTTAGGCTCAATAATGCCGCAAGCATTCCAACTAAACAAACTTTCCCAACAATTTCAAACCACTCATCCCTTGTTAACCCTTTTTCTGTTCAACTCAATTTTTTTCCTAATATTAATATTACACTCCCCCAAACTGAGATTTTTCAATAGATAACTGTTCGAGAGTGTAATCTTTTTGCACTTTTTTTCCTTTATCTTTCTTTAACTTTTCTCAATCACAAGGAATTTTTTGAATAGCACATGATACATAACATCCCATTACACATTCACTCCCCACACATAATGATTTTCATGCTCATAGTATGGGTCAAAAGAATAAATGGTATCAAATTCACAGCTAGGCTCAAAAAAATGTGCTAACAAGAAAGCAGTTATAAGGCTCAAAAGGGCTAACTAAGGATAAAATTTAATAGGGTTAACTTGAAAGGCACAACCAGTCCAAAAATTGCCTATATCCTTTTCCTAAATGTGCATTGTTTCAAATTTCATCTCAAATAGTTAGCAAACAGGTTCTAGAATTTTTTTCAATCTTTTTCAATCCACAATCCAAATTCGACATGCATAAAATAACTCAATTATAACATTTACAAATCATGAGAAATAGATCTCTAATGTCAACAGTTCATAGTAAAAAAAAAAACAAAGTATT